>NC_092637.1:27417169-27649669 GCF_039555335.1 Amphiura filiformis
AATTATGTATATTAACATTTCTGGATATGAATTATTAAATGAATAAATCTGGATTAATTAATTTGCATTTTCATAATTATATCAATGCGTGCATGTGTTTTCATCCAGTTTGTTTCTGTCTCTTATTGTTGTAATTCAAAGGTCTGATAACTTCATATGCGTGTTCTTGCAATTACTTTAAATTGAAAATATTTCAAGTTATAATATAATGTTTTGCTATCGTTCATGAAATAACAGAGATAATGCCGGCAGATGGGCAACTATTTTGACACAAATACATAACTATATGCACTATGTGGAAATCACTTTTCATGTTTATGGTTTACTAGACTACACAAAGTCAGCAATACTGCGGGGTCAAGAAGACATTTCTTTTTGTTCTTCTCTGGGAATTTGGTTAAAGAAGCGGAATGACCGCCACCTAACAGCCATCATTTCCGTTTCTCTTTCATCTACTGCTCCTGCTTTGATGTATACTATCGGATGGCTGGAGGTACAAAAGATAGGTGCGTCAGATGTCAAACATATATCCCTTGAAAAGTGACTCTTTGGCGCAGGAAGATGAACTTGATCGCCTTCTAAAAAAAGTAAAAAATCACCCCATGAAATGACCTGTAAATATAGAAAATGAAAGAGCAAAGTTAGAAACATTTACAAGTGTACCTGTCAGCTTTTCTGCTTATTTGTTACCTATAACACCCCCCCCCTTCCATTTAGATATTCAATTCAAAATGATTAACCTGGGCACTCCATCGGAAATCGTTGAGCATGATGACTTCAGCCTCATCCACACCCACCCAAGCAAACGTTGCTGAAGCCGGGTTCTGGAAAGTCTTGTATATCAACGACAGCGGTTTTAACATGAACGTTTTACCACAGTTGGCAGGCCCAGTTACAAGGAGATTCCTATATTTGCCTCTCCCGTGTTCCAGAAGGTTGTACATTACACCACCGAAATCCTCCTTCTGAATGTGGTTTCTGGTCAATATATCCTTAGCCTGTACCAACCACGCCCCTCCACACCCAGCAACACACTCGGCTTCAGCCGCCTGTTGGAGTATCGTTATTCTTTTTAGACGTGATCTTTCGAGATCGGCTTGCGCTGTCTCCATATCCCAAGCTGTCTGCATTATTTCGTCAACCACTTTCCTACTACGATTGAAGATAAATTCGGAAAGATCATATTTGCCTTCCATTTCTTGCATGTTTGCAAACGCGAGGAGCTCTGTTCTTGTCTTCAGCTCCTTGCAACGTACAATCTTTGAGAATTCAAAGTTGGTGAGTCTGGTACGTTGACGTTTCTGAGGGGGCTCCAATGTTCCGTCCGGGGGTTGGGAACTTTGACTTATACTTTGGCTAGCAGCCAAAGTTCTTGGTGGAGGAGAGTTGGATAGGTCTGGGTGTTTTTCCGATTGGAGAGGTGTTGGATCTTCCTTGCAGACGTATTTCCATGCAGTATAATAATTACAATGTCTGTTGGAAAATTGGCATTAACCCCAAATTCGATCCGCATGTAATCTCGAATTGGTAGCCATCGCTGACACCTGTCAAGTTTTACTGCCATGTGGTAGTTGGTCCCACCGTCTGCGTGATCTTCGGAGGCACATACCACTGAAGAATGCCTGCGTTGCAGGAACCATTGACAGATTCAACAACGGCGTCTGCAAATGACTTTCTAGTAGGGAAGACTTCAAGATCTGCTTGACTGTATGTCACTAAGTAAACTTGCCGAACTGCTCTAAGATTTAGTTCAGCCATGTTTAATCAACAAGCAGATATAGACATGTAACGCAACAAAATTACTTACTCCGGGGTGCCAACTTAAGAATATCATGTCTAAGATTGCATAATACATAATTAAAATACATCAAAATTATTTCTTTCTTTTTCTATTTATTTATTTATTTACTTTTGCTTCTCTTTAGAATGCATAATGCAAATATTTATTTGACTTTAGATGCCAATATTATTATGTTACCGATAAGGTCTTTTGGTCCTCAACTGTGTCGAAGTAGGGTACTTTTTGAGCCGTGACATTAGAAATAATATGAGTGGTTCCCACGTACAGAGGATATTCAATACGACGTCACGCATGACGTACAGAGGCATCCTCATTTAAATAAACTTCTGTCCTCCATAATGTACCACAATTCGCCTGATAATTCGCCATAGAAATGATGATGTAACATGATGAACTCTCATAGCAATAGGTTAAAACAATTTTTTAATATATCGCTCAGCACTACAAGCAGGTTAAACCCATAAAGATTGAATACAATACCACTTTTTCAAGATTACTCATCTTACAAGTGCGAGTGATCAGCATGATATGAATATTCTATAGAATAACGATCCAGGTATTTATCCCTGTTCTTTGACAACTATGGTTCAATGCAGAGGTACTAGTGAAGCGCGATACATGCAAAATTTGTATGGTAGTTAACCCTCTTATTTCATCACTTCTAAGGCAAATACAATAAAACAATTGATAAGTATGAATTGTTCTATGTCTCTTCTTCATTTATCGATACTTATCATGGCATGCATGATTAAAGAACACTTGTTATGTAAAGTATTAAGACACTCATCGCAAGCAGACGATGTGAGTTACGATTCTATAAACTATAATTAAAATTATAGGCCTATCTGCTATCTGCTTAATATTGTAATAAAAGTGAGTCAAAATTGACTGTTACAGAAAATGTCGCTTTGCTTCATAAACTTTTCAGTTATTTTAATATGTATTTTGTAACTGTTTGTTCTCTATATTTTGAATATGGTTTACTTTTTATTATTTTTTTTATTTTTTCAAAATTGAATCTTGAGATTATACACAGTTAATATTAAGCAGATCTCAAATATGCCTTGAATAATGCATAAATTGCAGCGTTTTGACACCTAAAAATATTTCGTTCTACAAGAACTGACAATTTCAGTAACCAGAAAATGCGCAATAATATTTTATTGAAATTACTGAAAAAATCATGTCAATCGAGCAACGCGTTTGCGAGTTATGATCATTTTACCGCCAGTAATAGATTATTTTTTGTCTTCTTCAATACAATCAAGTGCAAATTTCCCTGGGACACTTGTTCATATTTCGCGCCCTCTGCTCAATAAAACCTGTCATATGAAGTTCACCATATGATATTTTATTTGTATAGTTTCCAACCTATTACGAATCCCTCCCCCCCCCCACCAACCAATGTTGGAGCAAAAATATAGGCCATTTAAAAAATGAGGCGTTTGGTATACAACATTGAATAAGGGGTAGGGAGGTCATTGAACTATGAAAGTGTCCCAGCAAATTTGCACTTGATTGTATAGGGGATGCGAAAAAATAATCTATTAATATAAATAAAAACGACATAACTATCGAACGCGTTGCTAGATTTTCATAATTTTTTCAGAAATGTCAAGATAATTTCATTATGCATTACATGATTAGCCAATTTTAAAACATTTTCAGCTGAACAATTTTTTAATATCAAACCCTGCAATGCATGCATATTTCAAGAAACATTTGACATCATGGTTGCTTATATTTGAGTGGACATAAAAATTCACCTTCGGAAGAATTTACAAACATAATACAAGCAAACAAAACAGGAAATTAATAAACTATATATAGAAATGGATAGAACGGACTCATGATGTTAGTCTCATCACATTGATCTTTAAAACTTTTTCAAATGCAATTGTCTTTTAAATGCAATTGTCGGAATGCACATTGGAATTGTTAATATAGGCCTACAACTACCTGCCAAAAATGAATATGCAATGGCATATAATTGCACATTTAATTGTCCTTATTATTTGGTATTTAAACCCACGTAACCCTCAACCACTAACATGTACAGGTACAACATGTACAACAGTTTAACGTTATCATGTTGATTCACATAGTCAAAGGCAGGGTTATTCTTGAATAAAAACACAAGAAATTTCTTTTTATAATGTTTCCTATCATGTTGTTCTTTATGTAATTTCTTGCATGTATTTGATGTAACTATGTTCCACTGATTTAGGTTAGGCCATGGTCAGGTGAACGACATGCTCTCATTGAATGCCTTACTAATTAGATGATTAACAATCAAGTTCAAGAATGTCAGACACTTCCTTTTGGATACAATTTATATTTCTGATGACTGCGCATGTCAGTGATGGGTTGTTAAGGTCAACTTTCCTGATTTTATTCATAAAATATTAGAGAGATACAGATGAGCAACTTATTTCTTTTGTCTTCGTAAGAAACGTCATTACACCACTCAAACTGTTATTGTACCATTATTTGTTTCAATAATCTCATCTAAGATGGGTGCTACTACTCCAGTATCTGCCGAGAAAAAGGCATATGCTCGTTTTCTCTTTAAACAAGGATGGTCAGTGAGGCGAGTTGCTAAGGAAGCAAAAATATCGAAGAGTGCAGCACATCGACTGAAGCACACAGACCTCGATGATAAGAACCACACACCTTCAACACGTTTGACCAGAAAACGTGGAAGAAAGGAAAAACTTTCAGAACGTGACAAAAGACACATTTTGAGATGTTTGCACAATTTGCGTGAAAGAGAAGGGTACTTCACAGCGGAAACTTTAATGGAAGAATCTGGTATATCAAAGGAAAAGGCATCTATATGGACATTTCGAAGATTCCTAAACAATGAAGGATACTTTTATTACAACGCACGGCAAAAAGGCATTATGACTGCTGCAGATAGGAAAAACAGAGTTCGCTATTGCAAACAGATACAATGCAATTATCCAAGGGATGTGTGGACGAGAGACATTGCCTTTTATTTAGATGGTGTTAACTTTGTATATAAGACGAAACCAAATCAATATAATGCGCCTACAAAAAGGGTGTGGCGTAAGAAAACTGAGGACTACAACATGGATGCCTTGCAAAGGGGAAAAAGGAAGGAACGGGGGCAAATGTTGTGCGGTTGATGGTGGCAGTTGCCTACGGCAAAGGAGTGATCATTTGCGAGGAGTATGAAAAATTGAACGGAGCATACTTTGCAGATTTTGTAAATAGAAACTTTATAGACATGTTTGGAGCAGCTGATAAAGACAATGCTATATATTTCGTTCAAGATGGAGATCCGTCACAAAACTCCAAGATAGCCCTAGACGCGATAAGGAAAGCAAAGGCAGAAGTCTTCGCCATACCATGTCGAAGTCCAGATTTAAACCCCATTGAAAACGTGTTTCACCTAGCGAACAAATCATTACAGAAATCATCAAAAACTATACATTATGAAAGCCGTGACGAGTTTGTGAACAGAATCCGACAAGCGCTCTACTCAATTCCAATTAAAACAATAGATCGAACAATTGCATCGATGGACAAACGTATTGATGCGATGATACAAGCCAAAGGAGAACGCATCAAGTATTGATACTCTGTGGAACTTTATACAATGGTTGTTTGACACTGAAATTCAGATGATGTTCATTTTCTCATAAGGAATTATTATCATGACTTTGTTTTGATGCAAAACACATGCATTGCGCTATTTGTGTCCAAAGAAGTGTATATAAAACGAAATGAAACCATAACCAGTAACTTACTACATTATTAATTTCTAATCTCACCGATTGCATAATGGATCTTAACTGAAAAAAAAAAAATCCATAAACTGTGCCGGCGTAGGTGTCATCTGAAATTTATAAAATTGATAAAAAGCACATTTAAAGGTCAACAAGAAAAGTTGGTCTCAGTGAGATTCGAACTCTAAACCCCGTGATCTCAAAGCCAGCAGCTAACCACTAGACTGTAGCAGCGCTCTTGTTAGTCATGTGAATTTATTTATAATAAGGATAACAAGAATTGATGACGTAATAACGGTCTACCAAGATAATATAACTTAAAAGTTAATATATATTTATTTTACACTATGGTAGACCGTCCTAATTTGTCTTAAATGGAGGGATAATCACGTAAAAACATATTGCAGATTCCAAGGTGTGTAAAGTGACCGTGTATATTCAAAGTATGGTTTAGATAAATGCCGCATACCACCAAACCACGAGTTTTAATGAATGAATTCGTCGCATCAAACATCAATAGCACAATGTAGTCTCATTAAATACTCTTGAATCGCGTGTGATTATCAACTTCTAACCGTGGCACATGGTTAGTTAACTCGCTTCGTGCCCTAAACAGGCCAAAGACCACGGGTTCGAATCCTTGTGTTGCTTTGTTTTTACTTTCTTTCTTTCTTTTCTTTCTTTCTTTCTTTCTTTCTTTCTTTCTTTCTTTCTTTCTTTTTTTCACTCTTTTTTTCTTTCTTTTTTTCTTTCTTTTTTCTTTCTTTCTTTCTTTTCTTTCTTTCTTTCTTTCTTTCTTTTTTCTTTCTTTTCTTTCTTTTCTTTCTTCTTTTTTTTGCATATTTTCATTTACATTTTATAATTATGTATATTAACATTTCTGGATATGAATTATTAAATGAATAAATCTGGATTAATTAATTTGCATTTTTAATTATATCAATGCGTGCATGTGTTTTCATCCAGTTTGTTTCTGTCTCTTATTGTTGTAATTCAAAGGTCTGATAACTTCATATGCGTGTTCTTGCAATTACTTTAAATTGAAAATATTTCAAGTTATAATATAATGTTTTGCTATCGTTCATGAAATAACAGAGATAATGCCGGCAGATGGGCAACTATTTTTGACACAAATACATAACTATATGCACTATGTGGAAATCACTTTTCATGTTTATGGTTTACTAGACAAAACAAAGTCAGCAAAACAGCGGGGACAAGAAGACATTTCTTTTTGTTCTTCTCTGGGAATTTGGTTAAAGAAGCGGAATGACCGCCACCTAACAGCCATCATTTCCGTTTCTCTTTCATCTACTGCTCCTGCTTTGATGTATACTATCGGATGGCTGGAGGTACAAAAGATAGGTGCGTCAGATGTCAAACATATATCCCTTGAAAAGTGACTCTTTGGCGCAGGAAGATGAACTTGATCGCCTTCTAAAAGAAGTAAAAAATCACCCCATGAAATGACCTGTAAATATAGAAAATGAAAGAGCAAAGTTAGAAACATTTACAAGTGTACCTGTCAGCTTTTCTGCTTATTTGTTACCTATAACACCCCCCTTCCATTTAGATATTCAATTCAAAATGATTAACCTGGGCACTCCATCGGAAATCGTTGAGCATGATGACTTCAGCCTCATCCACACCCACCCAAGCAAACGTTGCTGAAGCCGGGTTCTGGAAAGTCTTGTATATCAACGACAGCGGTTTTAACATGAACGTTTTACCACAGTTGGCAGGCCCAGTTACAAGGAGATTCCTATATTTGCCTCTCCCGTGTTCCAGAAGGTTGTACATTACACCACCGAAATCCTCCTTCTGAATGTGGTTTCTGGTCAATATATCCTTAGCCTGTACCAACCACGCCCCTCCACACCCAGCAACACACTCGGCTTCAGCCGCCTGTTGGAGTATCGTTATTCTTTTTTTTAGACGTGATCTTTCGAGATCGGCTTGCGCTGTCTCCATATCCCAAGCTGTCTGCATTATTTCGTCAACCACTTTCCTACTACGATTGAAGATAAATTCGGAAAGATCATATTTGCCTTCCATTTCTTGCATGTTTGCAAACGCGAGGAGCTCTGTTCTTGTCTTCAGCTCCTTGCAACGTACAATCTTTGAGAATTCAAAGTTGGTGAGTCTGGTACGTTGACGTTTCTGAGGGGGCTCCAATGTTCCGTCCGGGGTTGGGAACTTTGACTTATACTTTGGCTAGCAGCCAAAGTTCTTGGTGGAGGAGAGTTGGATAGGTCTGGGTGTTTTTCCGATTGGAGAGGTGTTGGATCTTCCTTGCAGACGTATTTCCATGCAGTATAATAATTACAATGTCTGTTGGAAAAATTGGCATTAACCCCAAATTCGATCCGCATGTAATCTCGAATTGGTAGCCATCGCTGACACCTGTCAAGTTTTACTGCCATGTGGTAGTTGGTCCCACCGTCTGCGTGATCTTCGGAGGCACATACCCACTGAAGAATGCCTGCGTTGCAGGAACCATTGACAGATTCAACAACGGCGTCTGCAAATGACTTTCTAGTAGGGAAGACTTCAAGATCTGCTTGACTGTATGTCACTAAGTAAACTTGCCGAACTGCTCTAAGATTTAGTTCAGCCATGTTTAATCAACAAGCAGATATAGACATGTAACGCAACAAAATTACTTACTCCGGGGTGCCAACTTAAGAATATCATGTCTAAGATTGCATAATACATAATTAAAATACATCAAAATTATTTCTTTCTTTTTCTATTTATTTATTTATTTACTTTTGCTTCTCTTTAGAATGCATAATGCAAATATTTATTTGACTTTAGATGCCAATATTATTATGTTACCGATAAGGTCTTTTGGTCCTCAACTGTGTCGAAGTAGGGTACTTTTTGAGCCGTGACATTAGAAATAATATGAGTGGTTCCCACGTACAGAGGATATTCAATACGACGTCACGCATGACGTACAGAGGCATCCTCATTTAAATAAACTTCTGTCCTCCATAATGTACCACAATTCGCCTGATAATTCGCCATAGAAATGATGATGTAACATGATGAACTCTCATAGCAATAGGTTAAAACAATTTTTTAATATATCGCTCAGCACTACAAGCAGGTTAAACCCATAAAGATTGAATACAATACCACTTTTTCAAAATTACTCATCTTACAAGTGCGAGTGATCAGCATGATATGAATATTCTATAGAATAACGATCCAGGTATTTATCCCTGTTCTTTGACAACTATGGTTCAATGCAGAGGTACTAGTGAAGCGCGATACATGCAAAATTTGTATGGTAGTTAACCCTCTTATTTCATCACTTCTAAGGCAAATACAATAAAACAATTGATAAGTATGAATTGTTCTATGTCTCTTCTTCATTTATCGATACTTATCATGGCATGCATGATTAAAGAACACTTGTTATGTAAGGTATTAAGACACTCATCGCAAGCAGACGATGTGAGTTACGATTCTATAAACTATAATTAAAATTATAGGCCTATCTGCTATCTGCTTAATATTGTAATAAAAGTGAGTCAAAATTGACTGTTACAGAAAATGTCGCTTTGCTTCATAAACTTTTCAGTTATTTTAATATGTATTTTGTAACTGTTTGTTCTCTATATTTTGAATATGGTTTACTTTTTATTATTTTTTTATTTTTTCAAAATTGAATCTTGAGATTATACACAGTTAATATTAAGCAGATCTCAAATATGCCTTGAATAATGCATAAATTGCAGCGTTTTGACACCTAAAAATATTTCGTTCTACAAGAACTGACAATTTCAGTAACCAGAAAATGCGCAATAATATTTTATTGAAATTAAAAAAAAATCATGTCAATCGAGCAACGCGTTTGCGAGTTATGATCATTTTACCGCCAGTAATAGATTATTTTTGTCTTCTTCAATACAATCAAGTGCAAATCCTGGGACACTTGTTCATATTTCGCGCCCTCTGCTCAATAAAACCTGTCATATGAAGTTCACCATATGATATTTTATTTGTATAGTTTCCAACCTATTACGAATCCCCTCCCTCCCCACCAACCAATGTTGGAGCAAAAATATAGGCCATTTAAAAAATGAGGCGTTTGGTATACAACATTGAATAAGGGGTGCGGGGAGGGTCATTGAACTATGAAAGTGTCCCAGCAAATTTGCACTTGATTGTATAGGGGATGCGAAAAATAATCTATTAATATCAATAAAATCGCCATAACTCTCGAACGCGTTGCTCGATTTTCATAATTTTTTCAGTGATGTCAAGATAATTTCATTATGCATTACATGATTAGCCAATTTTAAAACATTTTCTTCAGCTGAACAATTTTTTAATATCAAACCCTGCAATGCATGCATATTTCAAGAAACATTTGACATCATGGTTGCTTATATTTGAGTGGACATAAAAATTCATTTTTTTTTTTCTTCACATTTATTTTGAATCCAAAAAATATTTATTTTTATTTTTATATTTATACATTCACTGAGAAATATATTTTGTGCATTTTTTTCTGTAACGGGGCCAATAGAGCTAAAACACAACTCAGCATTTGGGGCGTCCAATGTCCAGGCAGTGTTGCCATATTGTCTGTTTTGTTTACGAATTGGCTTCGGAAGAATTTACAAACATAATACAAGCAAACAAAACAGGAAATTAATAAACTATATATAGAAATGGATAGAACGGACTCATGATGTTAGTCTCATCACATTGATCTTTAAAACTTTTTCAAATGCAATTGTCTTTTAAATGCAATTGTCGGAATGCACATTGGAATTGTTAATATAGGCCTACAACTACCTGCCAAAAATGAATATGCAATGGCATATAATTGCACATTTAATTGTCCTTATTATTTGGTATTTAAACCCACGTAACCCTCAACCACTAACATGTACAGGTACAACATGTACAACAGTTTAACGTTATCATGTTGATTCACATAGTCAAAGGCAGGGTTATTCTTGAATAAAAACACAAGAAATTTCTTTTTATAATGTTTCCTATCATGTTGTTCTTTATGTAATTTCTTGCATGTATTTGATGTAACTATGTTCCACTGATTTAGGTTAGGCCATGGTCAGGTGAACGACATGCTCTCATTGAATGCCTTACTAATTAGATGATTAACAATCAAGTTCAAGAATGTCAGACACTTCCTTTTGGATACAATTTATATTTCTGATGACTGCGCATGTCAGTGATGGGTTGTTAAGGTCAACTTTCCTGATTTTATTCATAAAATATTAGAGAGATACAGATGAGCAACTTATTTCTTTTGTCTTCGTAAGAAACGTCATTACACCACTCAAACTGTTATTGTACCATTATTTGTTTCAATAATCTCATCTAAGATGGGTGCTACTACTCCAGTATCTGCCGAGAAAAAGGCATATGCTCGTTTTCTCTTTAAACAAGGATGGTCAGTGAGGCGAGTTGCTAAGGAAGCAAAAATATCGAAGAGTGCAGCACATCGACTGAAGCACACAGACCTCGATGATAAGAACCACACACCTTCAACACGTTTGACCAGAAAACGTGGAAGAAAGGAAAAACTTTCAGAACGTGACAAAAGACACATTTTGAGATGTTTGCACAATTTGCGTGAAAGAGAAGGGTACTTCACAGCGGAAACTTTAATGGAAGAATCTGGTATATCAAAGGAAAAGGCATCTATATGGACATTTCGAAGATTCCTAAACAATGAAGGATACTTTTATTACAACGCACGGCAAAAAGGCATTATGACTGCTGCAGATAGGAAAAACAGAGTTCGCTATTGCAAACAGATACAATGCAATTATCCAAGGGATGTGTGGACGAGAGACATTGCCTTTTATTTAGATGGTGTTAACTTTGTATATAAGACGAAACCAAATCAATATAATGCGCCTACAAAAAGGGTGTGGCGTAAGAAAACTGAGGGACTACAACATGGATGCCTTGCAAAGGGAAAAAGGAAGGAACGGGGGCAAATGTTGTGCGGTTGATGGTGGCAGTTGCCTACGGCAAAGGAGTGATCATTTGCGAGGAGTATGAAAAATTGAACGGAGCATACTTTGCAGATTTTGTAAATAGAAACTTTATAGACATGTTTGGAGCAGCTGATAAAGACAATGCTATATATTTCGTTCAAGATGGAGATCCGTCACAAAACTCCAAGATAGCCCTAGACGCGATAAGGAAAGCAAAGGCAGAAGTCTTCGCCATACCATGTCGAAGTCCAGATTTAAACCCCATTGAAAACGTGTTTCACCTAGCGAACAAATCATTACAGAAATCATCAAAAACTATACATTATGAAAGCCGTGACGAGTTTGTGAACAGAATCCGACAAGCGCTCTACTCAATTCCAATTAAAACAATAGATCGAACAATTGCATCGATGGACAAACGTATTGATGCGATGATACAAGCCAAAGGAGAACGCATCAAGTATTGATACTCTGTGGAACTTTATACAATGGTTGTTTGACACTGAAATTCAGATGATGTTCATTTTCTCATAAGGAATTATTATCATGACTTTGTTTTGATGCAAAACACATGCATTGCGCTATTTGTGTCCAAAGAAGTGTATATAAAACGAAATGAAACCATAACCAGTAACTTACTACATTATTAATTTCTAATCTCACCGATTGCATAATGGATCTTAACTGAAAAAAAAATAATCCATAAACTGTGCCGGCGTAGGTGTCATCTGAAATTTATAAAATTGATAAAAAGCACATTTAAAGGTCAACAAGAAAAGTTGGTCTCAGTGAGATTCGAACTCTAAACCCCGTGATCTCAAAGCCAGCAGCTAACCACTAGACTGTAGCAGCGCTCTTGTTAGTCATGTGAATTTATTTATAATAAGGATAACAAGAATTGATGACGTAATAACGGTCTACCAAGATAATATAACTTAAAAGTTAATATATATTTATTTTACACTATGGTAGACCGTCCTAATTTGTCTTAAATGGAGGGATAATCACGTAAAAACATATTGCAGATTCCAAGGTGTGTAAAGTGACCGTGTATATTCAAAGTATGGTTTAGATAAATGCCGCATACCACCAAACCACGAGTTTTAATGAATGAATTCGTCGCATCAAACATCAATAGCACAATGTAGTCTCATTAAATACTCTTGAATCGCGTGTGATTATCAACTTCTAACCGTGGCACATGGTTAGTTAACTCGCTTCGTGCCCTAAACAGGCCAAAGACCACGGGTTCGAATCCTTGTGTTGCTTTGTTTTTACTTTCTTTCTTTCTTTTCTTTCTTTCTTTCTTTCTTTCTTTCTTTCTTTCTTTCTTTCTTTTTCTTTCTTTCTTTCTTTCTTTTCTTTCTTTTCTTTCTTTTCTTTCTTTTCTTTCTTTTCTTTCTTTTCTTTCTTTTCTTTCTTCTTTTTTCTGCATATTGTCATTTACATTTTATAATTATGTATATTAACATTTCTGGATATGAATTATTAAATGAATAAATCTGGATTAATTAATTTGCATTTTCATAATTATATCAATGCGTGCATGTGTTTTCATCCAGTTTGTTTCTGTCTCTTATTGTTGTAATTCAAAGGTCTGATAACTTCATATGCGTGTTCTTGCAATTACTTTAAATTGAAAATATTTCAAGTTATAATATAATGTTTTGCTATCGTTCATGAAATAACAGAGATAATGCCGGCAGATGGGCAACTATTTTTGACACAAATACATAACTATATGCACTATGTGGAAATCACTTTTCATGTTTATGGTTTACTAGACAAAACAAAGTCAGCAAAACAGCGGGGACAAGAAGACATTTCTTTTTGTTCTTCTCTGGGAATTTGGTTAAAGAAGCGGAATGACCGCCACCTAACAGCCATCATTTCCGTTTCTCTTTCATCTACTGCTCCTGCTTTGATGTATACTATCGGATGGCTGGAGGTACAAAAGATAGGTGCGTCAGATGTCAAACATATATCCCTTGAAAAGTGACTCTTTGGCGCAGGAAGATGAACTTGATCGCCTTCTAAAAGAAGTAAAAAATCACCCCATGAAATGACCTGTAAATATAGAAAATGAAAGAGCAAAGTTAGAAACATTTACAAGTGTACCTGTCAGCTTTTCTGCTTATTTGTTACCTATAACACCCCCCCCTTCCATTTAGATATTCAATTCAAAATGATTAACCTGGGCACTCCATCGGAAATCGTTGAGCATGATGACTTCAGCCTCATCCACACCCACCCAAGCAAACGTTGCTGAAGCCGGGTTCTGGAAAGTCTTGTATATCAACGACAGCGGTTTTAACATGAACGTTTTACCACAGTTGGCAGGCCCAGTTACAAGGAGATTCCTATATTTGCCTCTCCCGTGTTCCAGAAGGTTGTACATTACACCACCGAAATCCTCCTTCTGAATGTGGTTTCTGGTCAATATATCCTTAGCCTGTACCAACCACGCCCCTCCACACCCAGCAACACACTCGGCTTCAGCCGCCTGTTGGAGTATCGTTATTCTTTTTAGACGTGATCTTTCGAGATCGGCTTGCGCTGTCTCCATATCCCAAGCTGTCTGCATTATTTCGTCAACCACTTTCCTACTACGATTGAAGATAAATTCGGAAAGATCATATTTGCCTTCCATTTCTTGCATGTTTGCAAACGCGAGGAGCTCTGTTCTTGTCTTCAGCTCCTTGCAACGTACAATCTTTGAGAATTCAAAGTTGGTGAGTCTGGTACGTTGACGTTTCCGAGGGGGCTCCAATGTTCCGTCCGGGGGTTGGGAACTTTGACTTATACTTTGGCTAGCAGCCAAAGTTCTTGGTGGAGGAGAGTTGGATAGGTCTGGGTGTTTTTCCGATTGGAGAGGTGTTGGATCTTCCTTGCAGACGTATTTCCATGCAGTATAATAATTACAATGTCTGTAAAAAAAATTGGCATTAACCCCAAATTCGATCCGCATGTAATCTCGAATTGGTAGCCATCGCTGACACCTGTCAAGTTTTACTGCCATGTGGTAGTTGGTCCCACCGTCTGCGTGATCTTCGGAGGCACATACCCACTGAAGAATGCCTGCGTTGCAGGAACCATTGACAGATTCAACAACGGCGTCTGCAAATGACTTTCTAGTAGGGAAGACTTCAAGATCTGCTTGACTGTATGTCACTAAGTAAACTTGCCGAACTGCTCTAAGATTTAGTTCAGCCATGTTTAATCAACAAGCAGATATAGACATGTAACGCAACAAAATTACTTACTCCGGGGTGCCAACTTAAGAATATCATGTCTAAGATTGCATAATACATAATTAAAATACATCAAAATTATTTCTTTCTTTTTCTATTTATTTATTTATTTACTTTTGCTTCTCTTTAGAATGCATAATGCAAATATTTATTTGACTTTAGATGCCAATATTATTATGTTACCGATAAGGTCTTTTGGTCCTCAACTGTGTCGAAGTAGGGTACTTTTTGAGCCGTGACATTAGAAATAATATGAGTGGTTCCCACGTACAGAGGATATTCAATACGACGTCACGCATGACGTACAGAGGCATCCTCATTTAAATAAACTTCTGTCCTCCATAATGTACCACAATTCGCCTGATAATTCGCCATAGAAATGATGATGTAACATGATGAACTCTCAGCAATAGGTTAAAACAATTTTTTAATATATCGCTCAGCACTACAAGCAGGTTAAACCCATAAAGATTGAATACAATACCACTTTTTCAAAATTACTCATCTTACAAGTGCGAGTGATCAGCATGATATGAATATTCTATAGAATAACGATCCAGGTATTTATCCCTGTTCTTTGACAACTATGGTTCAATGCAGAGGTACTAGTGAAGCGCGATACATGCAAAATTTGTATGGTAGTTAACCCTCTTATTTCATCACTTCTAAGGCAAATACAATAAAACAATTGATAAGTATGAATTGTTCTATGTCTCTTCTTCATTTATCGATACTTATCATGGCATGCATGATTAAAGAACACTTGTTATGTAAAGTATTAAGACACTCATCGCAAGCAGACGATGTGAGTTACGATTCTATAAACTATAATTAAAATTATAGGCCTATCTGCTATCTGCTTAATATTGTAATAAAAGTGAGTCAAAATTGACTGTTACAGAAAATGTCGCTTTGCTTCATAAACTTTTCAGTTATTTTAATATGTATTTTGTAACTGTTTGTTCTCTATATTTTGAATATGGTTTACTTTTTATTATTTTTTTATTTTTTCAAAATTGAATCTTGAGATTATACACAGTTAATATTAAGCAGATCTCAAATATGCCTTGAATAATGCATAAATTGCAGCGTAAAAAAAAAAAAAAATATTTCGTTCTACAAGAACTGACAATTTCAGTAACCAGAAAATGCGCAATAATATTTTATTGAAATTACTGAAAAAATCATGTCAATCGAGCAACGCGTTTGCGAGTTATGATCATTTTACCGCCAGTAATAGATTATTTTTTGTCTTCTTCAATACAATCAAGTGCAAATTTCCCTGGGACACTTGTTCATATTTCGCGCCCTCTGCTCAATAAAACCTGTCATATGAAGTTCACCATATGATATTTTATTTGTATAGTTTCCAACCTATTACGAATCCCTCCCTCCCCACCAACCAATGTTGGAGCAAAAATATAGGCCATTTAAAAATGAGGCGTTTGGTATACAACATTGAATAAGGGGTGCGGAGGGTCATTGAACTATGAAAGTGTCCCAGCAAATTTGCACTTGATTGTATAGGGGATGCGAAAAAATCATCTATTAATATCAATAAAATCGCCATAACTCTCGAACGCGTTGCTCGATTTTCATAATTTTTTCAGTGATGTCAAGATAATTTCATTATGCATTACATGATTAGCCAATTTTAAAACATTTTCTTCAGCTGAACAATTTTTTTAATATCAAACCCTGCAATGCATGCATATTTCAAGAAACATTTGACATCATGGTTGCTTATATTTGAGTGGACATAAAAATTCACCTTCGGAAGAATTTACAAACATAATACAAGCAAACAAAACAGGAAATTAATAAACTATATATAGAAATGGATAGAACGGACTCATGATGTTAGTCTCATCACATTGATCTTTAAAACTTTTTCAAATGCAATTGTCTTTTAAATGCAATTGTCGGAATGCACATTGGAATTGTTAATATAGGCCTACAACTACCTGCCAAAAATGAATATGCAATGGCATATAATTGCACATTTAATTGTCCTTATTATTTGGTATTTAAACCCACGTAACCCTCAACCACTAACATGTACAGGTACAACATGTACAACAGTTTAACGTTATCATGTTGATTCACATAGTCAAAGGCAGGGTTATTCTTGAATAAAAACACAAGAAATTTCTTTTTATAATGTTTCCTATCATGTTGTTCTTTATGTAATTTCTTGCATGTATTTGATGTAACTATGTTCCACTGATTTAGGTTAGGCCATGGTCAGGTGAACGACATGCTCTCATTGAATGCCTTACTAATTAGATGATTAACAATCAAGTTCAAGAATGTCAGACACTTCCTTTTGGATACAATTTATATTTCTGATGACTGCGCATGTCAGTGATGGGTTGTTAAGGTCAACTTTCCTGATTTTATTCATAAAATATTAGAGAGATACAGATGAGCAACTTATTTCTTTTGTCTTCGTAAGAAACGTCATTACACCACTCAAACTGTTATTGTACCATTATTTGTTTCAATAATCTCATCTAAGATGGGTGCTACTACTCCAGTATCTGCCGAGAAAAAGGCATATGCTCGTTTTCTCTTTAAACAAGGATGGTCAGTGAGGCGAGTTGCTAAGGAAGCAAAAATATCGAAGAGTGCAGCACATCGACTGAAGCACACAGACCTCGATGATAAGAACCACACACCTTCAACACGTTTGACCAGAAAACGTGGAAGAAAGGAAAAACTTTCAGAACGTGACAAAAGACACATTTTGAGATGTTTGCACAATTTGCGTGAAAGAGAAGGGTACTTCACAGCGGAAACTTTAATGGAAGAATCTGGTATATCAAAGGAAAAGGCATCTATATGGACATTTCGAAGATTCCTAAACAATGAAGGATACTTTTATTACAACGCACGGCAAAAAGGCATTATGACTGCTGCAGATAGGAAAAACAGAGTTCGCTATTGCAAACAGATACAATGCAATTATCCAAGGGATGTGTGGACGAGAGACATTGCCTTTTATTTAGATGGTGTTAACTTTGTATATAAGACGAAACCAAATCAATATAATGCGCCTACAAAAAGGGTGTGGCGTAAGAAAACTGAGGGACTACAACATGGATGCCTTGCAAAGGGGAAAAAGGAAGGAACGGGGGCAAATGTTGTGCGGTTGATGGTGGCAGTTGCCTACGGCAAAGGAGTGATCATTTGCGAGGAGTATGAAAAATTGAACGGAGCATACTTTGCAGATTTTGTAAATAGAAACTTTATAGACATGTTTGGAGCAGCTGATAAAGACAATGCTATATATTTCGTTCAAGATGGAGATCCGTCACAAAACTCCAAGATAGCCCTAGACGCGATAAGGAAAGCAAAGGCAGAAGTCTTCGCCATACCATGTCGAAGTCCAGATTTAAACCCCATTGAAAACGTGTTTCACCTAGCGAACAAATCATTACAGAAATCATCAAAAACTATACATTATGAAAGCCGTGACGAGTTTGTGAACAGAATCCGACAAGCGCTCTACTCAATTCCAATTAAAACAATAGATCGAACAATTGCATCGATGGACAAACGTATTGATGCGATGATACAAGCCAAAGGAGAACGCATCAAGTATTGATACTCTGTGGAACTTTATACAATGGTTGTTTGACACTGAAATTCAGATGATGTTCATTTTCTCATAAGGAATTATTATCATGACTTTGTTTTGATGCAAAACACATGCATTGCGCTATTTGTGTCCAAAGAAGTGTATATAAAACGAAATGAAACCATAACCAGTAACTTACTACATTATTAATTTCTAATCTCACCGATTGCATAATGGATCTTAACTGAAAAAAAAAATAATCCATAAACTGTGCCGGCGTAGGTGTCATCTGAAATTTATAAAATTGATAAAAAGCACATTTAAAGGTCAACAAGAAAAGTTGGTCTCAGTGAGATTCGAACTCTAAACCCCGTGATCTCAAAGCCAGCAGCTAACCACTAGACTGTAGCAGCGCTCTTGTTAGTCATGTGAATTTATTTATAATAAGGATAACAAGAATTGATGACGTAATAACGGTCTACCAAGATAATATAACTTAAAAGTTAATATATATTTATTTTACACTATGGTAGACCGTCCTAATTTGTCTTAAATGGAGGGATAATCACGTAAAAACATATTGCAGATTCCAAGGTGTGTAAAGTGACCGTGTATATTCAAAGTATGGTTTAGATAAATGCCGCATACCACCAAACCACGAGTTTTAATGAATGAATTCGTCGCATCAAACATCAATAGCACAATGTAGTCTCATTAAATACTCTTGAATCGCGTGTGATTATCAACTTCTAACCGTGGCACATGGTTAGTTAACTCGCTTCGTGCCCTAAACAGGCCAAAGACCACGGGTTCGAATCCTTGTGTTGCTTTGTTTTTACTTTCTTTCTTTCTTTTCTTTCTTTTCTTTCTTTTCTTTCTTTTCTTTCTTTTCTTTCTTTTCTTTCTTTTCTTTCTTTTCTTTCTTTTCTTTCTTTTCTTTCTTTTCTTTCTTTTCTTTCTTTTCTTTCTTTTCTTTCTTCTTTTTTCTGCATATTGTCATTTACATTTTATAATTATGTATATTAACATTTCTGGATATGAATTATTAAATGAATAAATCTGGATTAATTAATTTGCATTTTCATAATTATATCAATGCGTGCATGTGTTTTCATCCAGTTTGTTTCTGTCTCTTATTGTTGTAATTCAAAGGTCTGATAACTTCATATGCGTGTTCTTGCAATTACTTTAAATTGAAAATATTTCAAGTTATAATATAATGTTTTGCTATCGTTCATGAAATAACAGAGATAATGCCGGCAGATGGGCAACTATTTTTGACACAAATACATAACTATATGCACTATGTGGAAATCACTTTTCATGTTTATGGTTTACTAGACAAAACAAAGTCAGCAAAACAGCGGGGACAAGAAGACATTTCTTTTTGTTCTTCTCTGGGAATTTGGTTAAAGAAGCGGAATGACCGCCACCTAACAGCCATCATTTCCGTTTCTCTTTCATCTACTGCTCCTGCTTTGATGTATACTATCGGATGGCTGGAGGTACAAAAGATAGGTGCGTCAGATGTCAAACATATATCCCTTGAAAAGTGACTCTTTGGCGCAGGAAGATGAACTTGATCGCCTTCTAAAAGAAGTAAAAAATCACCCCATGAAATGACCTGTAAATATAGAAAATGAAAGAGCAAAGTTAGAAACATTTACAAGTGTACCTGTCAGCTTTTCTGCTTATTTGTTACCTATAACACCCCCCTTCCATTTAGATATTCAATTCAAAATGATTAACCTGGGCACTCCATCGGAAATCGTTGAGCATGATGACTTCAGCCTCATCCACACCCACCCAAGCAAACGTTGCTGAAGCCGGGTTCTGGAAAGTCTTGTATATCAACGACAGCGGTTTTAACATGAACGTTTTACCACAGTTGGCAGGCCCAGTTACAAGGAGATTCCTATATTTGTTGCCTCTCCCGTGTTCCAGAAGGTTGTACATTACACCACCGAAATCCTCCTTCTGAATGTGGTTTCTGGTCAATATATCCTTAGCCTGTACCAACCACGCCCCTCCACACCCAGCAACACACTCGGCTTCAGCCGCCTGTTGGAGTATCGTTATTCTTTTTAGACGTGATCTTTCGAGATCGGCTTGCGCTGTCTCCATATCCCAAGCTGTCTGCATTATTTCGTCAACCACTTTCCTACTACGATTGAAGATAAATTCGGAAAGATCATATTTGCCTTCCATTTCTTGCATGTTTGCAAACGCGAGGAGCTCTGTTCTTGTCTTCAGCTCCTTGCAACGTACAATCTTTGAGAATTCAAAGTTGGTGAGTCTGGTACGTTGACGTTTCTGAGGGGGCTCCAATGTTCCGTCCGGGGTTGGGAACTTTGACTTATACTTTGGCTAGCAGCCAAAGTTCTTGGTGGAGGAGAGTTGGATAGGTCTGGGTGTTTTTCCGATTGGAGAGGTGTTGGATCTTCCTTGCAGACGTATTTCCATGCAGTATAATAATTACAAAAAAAAAAAAAAAATTGGCATTAACCCCAAATTCGATCCGCATGTAATCTCGAATTGGTAGCCATCGCTGACACCTGTCAAGTTTTACTGCCATGTGGTAGTTGGTCCCACCGTCTGCGTGATCTTCGGAGGCACATACCCACTGAAGAATGCCTGCGTTGCAGGAACCATTGACAGATTCAACAACGGCGTCTGCAAATGACTTTCTAGTAGGGAAGACTTCAAGATCTGCTTGACTGTATGTCACTAAGTAAACTTGCCGAACTGCTCTAAGATTTAGTTCAGCCATGTTTAATCAACAAGCAGATATAGACATGTAACGCAACAAAATTACTTACTCCGGGGTGCCAACTTAAGAATATCATGTCTAAGATTGCATAATACATAATTAAAATACATCAAAATTATTTCTTTCTTTTTCTATTTATTTATTTATTTACTTTTGCTTCTCTTTAGAATGCATAATGCAAATATTTATTTGACTTTAGATGCCAATATTATTATGTTACCGATAAGGTCTTTTGGTCCTCAACTGTGTCGAAGTAGGGTACTTTTTGAGCCGTGACATTAGAAATAATATGAGTGGTTCCCACGTACAGAGGATATTCAATACGACGTCACGCATGACGTACAGAGGCATCCTCATTTAAATAAACTTCTGTCCTCCATAATGTACCACAATTCGCCTGATAATTCGCCATAGAAATGATGATGTAACATGATGAACTCTCATAGCAATAGGTTAAAACAATTTTTAATATATCGCTCAGCACTACAAGCAGGTTAAACCCATAAAGATTGAATACAATACCACTTTTTCAAAATTACTCATCTTACAAGTGCGAGTGATCAGCATGATATGAATATTCTATAGAATAACGATCCAGGTATTTATCCCTGTTCTTTGACAACTATGGTTCAATGCAGAGGTACTAGTGAAGCGCGATACATGCAAAATTTGTATGGTAGTTAACCCTCTTATTTCATCACTTCTAAGGCAAATACAATAAAACAATTGATAAGTATGAATTGTTCTATGTCTCTTCTTCATTTATCGATACTTATCATGGCATGCATGATTAAAGAACACTTGTTATGTAAAGTATTAAGACACTCATCGCAAGCAGACGATGTGAGTTACGATTCTATAAACTATAATTAAAATTATAGGCCTATCTGCTATCTGCTTAATATTGTAATAAAAGTGAGTCAAAATTGACTGTTACAGAAAATGTCGCTTTGCTTCATAAACTTTTCAGTTATTTTAATATGTATTTTGTAACTGTTTGTTCTCTATATTTTGAATATGGTTTACTTTTTTTATTTTTTTTATTTTTTCAAAATTGAATCTTGAGATTATACACAGTTAATATTAAGCAGATCTCAAATATGCCTTGAATAATGCATAAATTGCAGCGTTTTGACACCTAAAAATATTTCGTTCTACAAGAACTGACAATTTCAGTAACCAGAAAATGCGCAATAATATTTTTTGAAATTACTGAAAAATTACTGAGCAACGCGTTTGCGAGTTATGATCATTTTACCGCCAGTAATAGATTATTTTTGTCTTCTTCAATACAATCAAGTGCAAATTTCCCTGGGACACTTGTTCATATTTCGCGCCCTTGCTCAATAAAACCGAGTTTATATGATATTTTATTTGTATAGTTTCCAACCTCATTACGAATTTCCCCACCGCCAATGTTGGAGCAAAATATAGCCATTTATGAGGCGTTTTTACAACATTGAATAAGGGGTGCGGGGAGGTCTTGAAAGTGTCCCAGCAAATTTGCACTTGATTTATAGGGGATGCGAAAAATAATCTATTAATATCAATAAAATCGCCATAACTCTCGAACGCGTTGCTCGATTTTCATAATTTTTTCAGTGATGTCAAGATAATTTCATTATGCATTACATGATTAGCCAATTTTAAAACATTTTCTTCAGCTGAACAATTTTTTTAATATCAAACCCTGCAATGCATGCATATTTCAAGAAACATTTGACATCATGGTTGCTTATATTTGAGTGAACATAAAAATTCACCTTCGGAAGAATTTACAAACATAATACAAGCAAACAAAACAGGAAATTAATAAACTATATATAGAAATGGATAGAACGGACTCATGATGTTAGTCTCATCACATTGATCTTTAAAACTTTTTCAAATGCAATTGTCTTTTAAATGCAATTGTCGGAATGCACATTGGAATTGTTAATATAGGCCTACAACTACCTGCCAAAAATGAATATGCAATGGCATATAATTGCACATTTAATTGTCCTTATTATTTGGTATTTAAACCCACGTAACCCTCAACCACTAACATGTACAGGTACAACATGTACAACAGTTTAACGTTATCATGTTGATTCACATAGTCAAAGGCAGGGTTATTCTTGAATAAAAACACAAGAAATTTCTTTTATAATGTTTCCTATCATGTTGTTCTTTATGTAATTTCTTGCATGTATTTGATGTAACTATGTTCCACTGATTTAGGTTAGGCCATGGTCAGGTGAACGACATGCTCTCATTGAATGCCTTACTAATTAGATGATTAACAATCAAGTTCAAGAATGTCAGACACTTCCTTTTGGATACAATTTATATTTCTGATGACTGCGCATGTCAGTGATGGGTTGTTAAGGTCAACTTTCCTGATTTTATTCATAAAATATTAGAGAGATACAGATGAGCAACTTATTTCTTTTGTCTTCGTAAGAAACGTCATTACACCACTCAAACTGTTATTGTACCATTATTTGTTTCAATAATCTCATCTAAGATGGGTGCTACTACTCCAGTATCTGCCGAGAAAAAGGCATATGCTCGTTTTCTCTTTAAACAAGGATGGTCAGTGAGGCGAGTTGCTAAGGAAGCAAAAATATCGAAGAGTGCAGCACATCGACTGAAGCACACAGACCTCGATGATAAGAACCACACACCTTCAACACGTTTGACCAGAAAACGTGGAAGAAAGGAAAAACTTTCAGAACGTGACAAAAGACACATTTTGAGATGTTTGCACAATTTGCGTGAAAGAGAAGGGTACTTCACAGCGGAAACTTTAATGGAAGAATCTGGTATATCAAAGGAAAAGGCATCTATATGGACATTTCGAAGATTCCTAAACAATGAAGGATACTTTTATTACAACGCACGGCAAAAAGGCATTATGACTGCTGCAGATAGGAAAAACAGAGTTCGCTATTGCAAACAGATACAATGCAATTATCCAAGGGATGTGTGGACGAGAGACATTGCCTTTTATTTAGATGGTGTTAACTTTGTATATAAGACGAAACCAAATCAATATAATGCGCCTACAAAAAGGGTGTGGCGTAAGAAAACTGAGGGACTACAACATGGATGCCTTGCAAAGGGGAAAAAGGAAGGAACGGGGGCAAATGTTGTGCGGTTGATGGTGGCAGTTGCCTACGGCAAAGGAGTGATCATTTGCGAGGAGTATGAAAAAATTGAACGGAGCATACTTTGCAGATTTTGTAAATAGAAACTTTATAGACATGTTTGGAGCAGCTGATAAAGACAATG
Organism: Amphiura filiformis; assembly: GCF_039555335.1. Lineage (NCBI taxonomy): Eukaryota > Metazoa > Echinodermata > Ophiuroidea > Amphilepidida > Amphiuridae > Amphiura > Amphiura filiformis. The sequence continues at coordinate 27,441,587 of NC_092637.1, forward strand.
CTATATATTTCGTTCAAGATGGAGATCCGTCACAAAACTCCAAGATAGCCCTAGACGCGATAAGGAAAGCAAAGGCAGAAGTCTTCGCCATACCATGTCGAAGTCCAGATTTAAACCCCATTGAAAACGTGTTTCACCTAGCGAACAAATCATTACAGAAATCATCAAAACTATACATTATGAAAGCCGTGACGAGTTTGTGAACAGAATCCGACAAGCGCTCTACTCAATTCCAATTAAAACAATAGATCGAACAATTGCATCGATGGACAAACGTATTGATGCGATGATACAAGCCAAAGGAGAACGCATCAAGTATTGATACTCTGTGGAACTTTATACAATGGTTGTTTGACACTGAAATTCAGATGATGTTCATTTTCTCATAAGGAATTATTATCATGACTTTGTTTTGATGCAAAACACATGCATTGCGCTATTTGTGTCCAAAGAAGTGTATATAAAACGAAATGAAACCATAACCAGTAACTTACTACATTATTAATTTCTAATCTCACCGATTGCATAATGGATCTTAAAAGAAAAAAAAAATAATCCATAAACTGTGCCGGCGTAGGTGTCATCTGAAATTTATAAAATTGATAAAAAGCACATTTAAAGGTCAACAAGAAAAGTTGGTCTCAGTGAGATTCGAACTCTAAACCCCGTGATCTCAAAGCCAGCAGCTAACCACTAGACTGTAGCAGCGCTCTTGTTAGTCATGTGAATTTATTTATAATAAGGATAACAAGAATTGATGACGTAATAACGGTCTACCAAGATAATATAACTTAAAAGTTAATATATATTTATTTTACACTATGGTAGACCGTCCTAATTTGTCTTAAATGGAGGGATAATCACGTAAAAACATATTGCAGATTCCAAGGTGTGTAAAGTGACCGTGTATATTCAAAGTATGGTTTAGATAAATGCCGCATACCACCAAACCACGAGTTTTAATGAATGAATTCGTCGCATCAAACATCAATAGCACAATGTAGTCTCATTAAATACTCTTGAATCGCGTGTGATTATCAACTTCTAACCGTGGCACATGGTTAGTTAACTCGCTTCGTGCCCTAAACAGGCCAAAGACCACGGGTTCGAATCCTTGTGTTGCTTTGTTTTTTACTTTCTTTCTTTCTTTCTTTCTTTTTTTCTTTTTTTCTTTATTTCTTTCTTTTCTTTTTTTTCTTTCTTTTCTTTCTTTCTTTCTTTTCTTTCTTTTCTTTCTTTCTTTCTTTCTTTCTTTCTTTCTTTCTTTCTTTCTTCTTTTTCTGCATATTGTCATTTACATTTTATAATTATGTATATTAACATTTCTGGATATGAATTATTAAATGAATAAATCTGGATTAATTAATTTGCATTTTCATAATTATATCAATGCGTGCATGTGTTTTCATCCAGTTTGTTTCTGTCTCTTATTGTTGTAATTCAAAGGTCTGATAACTTCATATGCGTGTTCTTGCAATTACTTTAAATTGAAAATATTTCAAGTTATAATATAATGTTTTGCTATCGTTCATGAAATAACAGAGATAATGCCGGCAGATGGGCAACTATTTTTGACACAAATACATAACTATATGCACTATGTGGAAATCACTTTTCATGTTTATGGTTTACTAGACAAAACAAAGTCAGCAAAACAGCGGGGACAAGAAGACATTTCTTTTTGTTCTTCTCTGGGAATTTGGTTAAAGAAGCGGAATGACCGCCACCTAACAGCCATCATTTCCGTTTCTCTTTCATCTACTGCTCCTGCTTTGATGTATACTATCGGATGGCTGGAGGTACAAAAGATAGGTGCGTCAGATGTCAAACATATATCCCTTGAAAAGTGACTCTTTGGCGCAGGAAGATGAACTTGATCGCCTTCTAAAAGAAGTAAAAAATCACCCCATGAAATGACCTGTAAATATAGAAAATGAAAGAGCAAAGTTAGAAACATTTACAAGTGTACCTGTCAGCTTTTCTGCTTATTTGTTACCTATAACACCCCCTTCCATTTAGATATTCAATTCAAAATGATTAACCTGGGCACTCCATCGGAAATCGTTGAGCATGATGACTTCAGCCTCATCCACACCCACCCAAGCAAACGTTGCTGAAGCCGGGTTCTGGAAAGTCTTGTATATCAACGACAGCGGTTTTAACATGAACGTTTTACCACAGTTGGCAGGCCCAGTTACAAGGAGATTCCTATATTTGCCCCTCCCGTGTTCCAGAAGGTTGTACATTACACCACCGAAATCCTCCTTCTGAATGTGGTTTCTGGTCAATATATCCTTAGCCTGTACCAACCACGCCCCTCCACACCCAGCAACACACTCGGCTTCAGCCGCCTGTTGGAGTATCGTTATTCTTTTTAGACGTGATCTTTCGAGATCGGCTTGCGCTGTCTCCATATCCCAAGCTGTCTGCATTATTTCGTCAACCACTTTCCTACTACGATTGAAGATAAATTCGGAAAGATCATATTTGCCTTCCATTTCTTGCATGTTTGCAAACGCGAGGAGCTCTGTTCTTGTCTTCAGCTCCTTGCAACGTACAATCTTTGAGAATTCAAAGTTGGTGAGTCTGGTACGTTGACGTTTCTGAGGGGCTCAATGTTCCGTCCGGGGTTGGGAACTTTGACTTATACTTTGGCTAGCAGCCAAAGTTCTTGGTGGAGGAGAGTTGGATAGGTCTGGGTGTTTTTCCGATTGGAGAGGTGTTGGATCTTCCTTGCAGACGTATTTCCATGCAGTATAATAATTACAATGTCTGTTGGAAAAATTGGCATTAACCCCAAATTCGATCCGCATGTAATCTCGAATTGGTAGCCATCGCTGACACCTGTCAAGTTTTACTGCCATGTGGTAGTTGGTCCCACCGTCTGCGTGATCTTCGGAGGCACATACCCACTGAAGAATGCCTGCGTTGCAGGAACCATTGACAGATTCAACAACGGCGTCTGCAAATGACTTTCTAGTAGGGAAGACTTCAAGATCTGCTTGACTGTATGTCACTAAGTAAACTTGCCGAACTGCTCTAAGATTTAGTTCAGCCATGTTTAATCAACAAGCAGATATAGACATGTAACGCAACAAAATTACTTACTCCGGGGGTGCCAACTTAAGAATATCATGTCTAAGATTGCATAATACATAATTAAAATACATCAAAATTATTTCTTTCTTTTCTATTTATTTATTTATTTACTTTTGCTTCTCTTTAGAATGCATAATGCAAATATTTATTTGACTTTAGATGCCAATATTATTATGTTACCGATAAGGTCTTTTGGTCCTCAACTGTGTCGAAGTAGGGTACTTTTTGAGCCGTGACATTAGAAATAATATGAGTGGTTCCCACGTACAGAGGATATTCAATACGACGTCACGCATGACGTACAGAGGCATCCTCATTTAAATAAACTTCTGTCCTCCATAATGTACCACAATTCGCCTGATAATTCGCCATAGAAATGATGATGTAACATGATGAACTCTCATAGCAATAGGTTAAAACAATTTTTTAATATATCGCTCAGCACTACAAGCAGGTTAAACCCATAAAGATTGAATACAATACCACTTTTTCAAAATTACTCATCTTACAAGTGCGAGTGATCAGCATGATATGAATATTCTATAGAATAACGATCCAGGTATTTATCCCTGTTCTTTGACAACTATGGTTCAATGCAGAGGTACTAGTGAAGCGCGATACATGCAAAATTTGTATGGTAGTTAACCCTCTTATTTCATCACTTCTAAAGCAAATACAATAAAACAATTGATAAGTATGAATTGTTCTATGTCTCTTCTTCATTTATCGATACTTATCATGGCATGCATGATTAAAGAACACTTGTTATGTAAAGTATTAAGACACTCATCGCAAGCAGACGATGTGAGTTACGATTCTATAAACTATAATTAAAATTATAGGCCTATCTGCTATCTGCTTAATATTGTAATAAAAGTGAGTCAAAATTGACTGTTACAGAAAATGTCGCTTTGCTTCATAAACTTTTCAGTTATTTTAATATGTATTTTGTAACTGTTTGTTCTCTATATTTTGAATATGGTTTACTTTTTATTATTTTTTTTATTTTTTTAAAATTGAATCTTGAGATTATATATATTTAATATTAAGCAGATCTCAAATATGCCTTGAATAATGCATAAATTGCAGCGTTTTGACACCTAAAATATTTCGTTCTACAAGAACTGACAATTTCAGTAACCAGAAAATGCGCAATAATATTTTTGAAATTACTGAAAAAATTACTGAAAAAATCATGTCAATCGAGCAACGCGTTTGCGAGTTATGATCATTTTACCGCCAGTAATAGATTATTTTTTGTCTTCTTCAATACATATGTATAGGGGATGCGAAAAAATAATCTATTAATATCAATAAAATCGCCATAACTCTCGAACGCGTTGCTCGATTTTCATATTTTTTCAGTGATGTCAAGATAATTTCATTATGCATTACATGATTAGCCAATTTTAAAACATTTTCTTCAGCTGAACAATTTTTTTAATATCAAACCCTGCAATGCATGCATATTTCAAGAAACATTTGACATCATGGTTGCTTATATTTGAGTGGACATAAAAATTCACCTTCGGAAGAATTTACAAACATAATACAAGCAAACAAAACAGGAAATTAATAAACTATATATAGAAATGGATAGAACGGACTCATGATGTTAGTCTCATCACATTGATCTTTAAAACTTTTTCAAATGCAATTGTCTTTTAAATGCAATTGTCGGAATGCACATTGAATTGTTAATATAGGCCTACAACTACCTGCCAAAAATGAATATGCAATGGCATATAATTGCACATTTAATTGTCCTTATTATTTGGTATTTAAACCCACGTAACCCTCAACCACTAACATGTACAGGTACAACATGTACAACAGTTTAACGTAATCATGTTGATTCACATAGTCAAAGGCAGGGTTATTCTTGAATAAAAACACAAGAAATTTCTTTTTATAATGTTTCCTATCATGTTGTTCTTTATGTAATTTCTTGCATGTATTTGATGTAACTATGTTCCACTGATTTAGGTTAGGCCATGGTCAGGTGAACGACATGCTCTCATTGAATGCCTTACTAATTAGATGATTAACAATCAAGTTCAAGAATGTCAGACACTTCCTTTTGGATACAATTTATGTTTCTGATGACTGCGCATGTCAGTGATGGGTTGTTAAGGTCAACTTTCCTGATTTTATTCATAAAATATTAGAGAGATACAGATGAGCAACTTATTTCTTTTGTCTTCGTAAGAAACGTCATTACACCACTCAAACTGTTATTGTACCATTATTTGTTTCAATAATCTCATCTAAGATGGGTGCTACTACTCCAGTATCTAAAAAAAAAAAGGCATATGCTCGTTTTCTCTTTAAACAAGGATGGTCAGTGAGGCGAGTTGCTAAGGAAGCAAAAATATCGAAGAGTGCAGCACATCGACTGAAGCACACAGACCTCGATGATAAGAACCACACACCTTCAACACGTTTGACCAGAAAACGTGGAAGAAAGGAAAAACTTTCAGAACGTGACAAAAGACACATTTTGAGATGTTTGCACAATTTGCGTGAAAGAGAAGGGTACTTCACAGCGGAAACTTTAATGGAAGAATCTGGTATATCAAAGGAAAAGGCATCTATATGGACATTTCGAAGATTCCTAAACAATGAAGGATACTTTTATTACAACGCACGGCAAAAAGGCATTATGACTGCTGCAGATAGGAAAAACAGAGTTCGCTATTGCAAACAGATACAATGCAATTATCCAAGGGATGTGTGGACGAGAGACATTGCCTTTTATTTAGATGGTGTTAACTTTGTATATAAGACGAAACCAAATCAATATAATGCGCCTACAAAAGGGTGTGGCGTAAGAAAACTGAGGACTACAACATGGATGCCTTGCAAAGGGGAAAAAGGAAGGAACGGGGGCAAATGTTGTGCGGTTGATGGTGGCAGTTGCCTACGGCAAAGGAGTGATCATTTGCGAGGAGTATGAAAAATTGAACGGAGCATACTTTGCAGATTTTGTAAATAGAAACTTTATAGACATGTTTGGAGCAGCTGATAAAGACAATGCTATATATTTCGTTCAAGATGGAGATCCGTCACAAAACTCCAAGATAGCCCTAGACGCGATAAGGAAAGCAAAGGCAGAAGTCTTCGCCATACCATGTCGAAGTCCAGATTTAAACCCCATTGAAAACGTGTTTCACCTAGCGAACAAATCATTACAGAAATCATCAAAAACTATACATTATGAAAGCCGTGACGAGTTTGTGAACAGAATCCGACAAGCGCTCTACTCAATTCCAATTAAAACAATAGATCGAACAATTGCATCGATGGACAAACGTATTGATGCGATGATACAAGCCAAAGGAGAACGCATCAAGTATTGATACTCTGTGGAACTTTATACAATGGTTGTTTGACACTGAAATTCAGATGATGTTCATTTTCTCATAAGGAATTATTATCATGACTTTGTTTTGATGCAAAACACATGCATTGCGCTATTTGTGTCCAAAGAAGTGTATATAAAACGAAATGAAACCATAACCAGTAACTTACTACATTATTAATTTCTAATCTCACCGATTGCATAATGGATCTTAACTGAAAAAAAAAAAATAATCCATAAACTGTGCCGGCGTAGGTGTCATCTGAAATTTATAAAATTGATAAAAAGCACATTTAAAGGTCAACAAGAAAAGTTGGTCTCAGTGAGATTCGAACTCTAAACCCCGTGATCTCAAAGCCAGCAGCTAACCACTAGACTGTAGCAGCGCTCTTGTTAGTCATGTGAATTTATTTATAATAAGGATAACAAGAATTGATGACGTAATAACGGTCTACCAAGATAATATAACTTAAAAGTTAATATATATTTATTTTACACTATGGTAGACCGTCCTAATTTGTCTTAAATGGAGGGATAATCACGTAAAAACATATTGCAGATTCAAGGTGTGTAAAGTGACCGTGTATATTCAAAGTATGGTTTAGATAAATGCCGCATACCACCAAACCACGAGTTTTAATGAATGAATTCGTCGCATCAAACATCAATAGCACAATGTAGTCTCATTAAATACTCTTGAATCGCGTGTGATTATCAACTTCTAACCGTGGCACATGGTTAGTTAACTCGCTTCGTGCCCTAAACAGGCCAAAGACCACGGGTTCGAATCCTTGTGTTGCTTTGTTTTTACTTTCTTTCTTTCTTTTCTTTCTTTTCTTTCTTTTCTTTCTTTTCTTTCTTTTCTTTCTTTTCTTTCTTTTCTTTCTTTTCTTTCTTTTCTTTCTTTTCTTTCTTTTCTTTCTTTTCTTTCTTTTCTTTCTTCTTTTTTCTGCATATTGTCATTTACATTTTATAATTATGTATATTAACATTTCTGGATATGAATTATTAAATGAATAAATCTGGATTAATTAATTTGCATTTTCATAATTATATCAATGCGTGCATGTGTTTTCATCCAGTTTGTTTCTGTCTCTTATTGTTGTAATTCAAAGGTCTGATAACTTCATATGCGTGTTCTTGCAATTACTTTAAATTGAAAATATTTCAAGTTATAATATAATGTTTTGCTATCGTTCATGAAATAACAGAGATAATGCCGGCAGATGGGCAACTATTTTTGACACAAATACATAACTATATGCACTATGTGGAAATCACTTTTCATGTTTATGGTTTACTAGACAAAACAAAGTCAGCAAAACAGCGGGGACAAGAAGAAATTTCTTTTTGTTCTACTCTGGGAATTTGGTTAAAGAAGCGGAATGACCGCCACCTAACAGCCATCATTTCCGTTTCTCTTTCATCTACTGCTCCTGCTTTGATGTATACTATCGGATGGCTGGAGGTACAAAAGATAGGTGCGTCAGATGTCAAACATATATCCCTTGAAAAGTGACTCTTTGGCGCAGGAAGATGAACTTGATCGCCTTCTAAAAGAAGTAAAAAAATCACCCCATGAAATGACCTGTAAATATAGAAAATGAAAGAGCAAAGTTAGAAACATTTACAAGTGTACCTGTCAGCTTTTCTGCTTATTTGTTACCTATAACACCCCCCCCTTCCATTTAGATATTCAATTCAAAATGATTAACCTGGGCACTCCATCGGAAATCGTTGAGCATGATGACTTCAGCCTCATCCACACCCACCCAAGCAAACGTTGCTGAAGCCGGGTTCTGGAAAGTCTTGTATATCAACGACAGCGGTTTTAACATGAACGTTTTACCACAGTTGGCAGGCCCAGTTACAAGGAGATTCCTATATTTGCCTCTCCCGTGTTCCAGAAGGTTGTACATTACACCACCGAAATCCTCCTTCTGAATGTGGTTTCTGGTCAATATATCCTTAGCCTGTACCAACCACGCCCCTCCACACCCAGCAACACACTCGGCTTCAGCCGCCTGTTGGAGTATCGTTATTCTTTTTGGACGTGATCTTTCGAGATCGGCTTGCGCTGTCTCCATATCCCAAGCTGTCTGCATTATTTCGTCAACCACTTTCCTACTACGATTGAAGATAAATTCGGAAAGATCATATTTGCCTTCCATTTCTTGCATGTTTGCAAACGCGAGGAGCTCTGTTCTTGTCTTCAGCTCCTTGCAACGTACAATCTTTGAGAATTCAAAGTTGGTGAGTCTGGTACGTTGACGTTTCTGTGGGGGCTCCAATGTTCCGTCCGGGGGTTGGGAACTTTGACTTATACTTTGGCTAGCAGCCAAAGTTCTTGGTGGAGGAGAGTTGGATAGGTCTGGGTGTTTTTCCGATTGGAGAGGTGTTGGATCTTCCTTGCAGACGTATTTCCATGCAGTATAATAATTACAATGTCTGTTGGAAAAATTGGCATTAACCCCAAATTCGATCCGCATGTAATCTCGAATTGGTAGCCATCGCTGACACCTGTCAAGTTTTACTGCCATGTGGTAGTTGGTCCCACCGTCTGCGTGATCTTCGGAGGCACATACCCACTGAAGAATGCCTGCGTTGCAGGAACCATTGACAGATTCAACAACGGCGTCTGCAAATGACTTTCTAGTAGGGAAGACTTCAAGATCTGCTTGACTGTATGTCACTAAGTAAACTTGCCGAACTGCTCTAAGATTTAGTTCAGCCATGTTTAATCAACAAGCAGATATAGACATGTAACGCAACAAAATTACTTACTCCGGGGGTGCCAACTTAAGAATATCATGTCTAAGATTGCATAATACATAATTAAAATACATCAAAATTATTTCTTTCTTTTTCTATTTATTTATTTATTTACTTTTGCTTCTCTTTAGAATGCATAATGCAAATATTTATTTGACTTTAGATGCCAATATTATTATGTTACCGATAAGGTCTTTTGGTCCTCAACTGTGTCGAAGTAGGGTACTTTTTGAGCCGTGACATTAGAAATAATATGAGTGGTTCCCACGTACAGAGGATATTCAATACGACGTCACGCATGACGTACAGAGGCATCCTCATTTAAATAAACTTCTGTCCTCCATAATGTACCACAATTCGCCTGATAATTCGCCATAGAAATGATGATGTAACATGATGAACTCTCATAGCAATAGGTTAAAACAATTTTTTAATATATCGCTCAGCACTACAAGCAGGTTAAACCCATAAAGATTGAATACAATACCACTTTTTCAAAATTACTCATCTTACAAGTGCGAGTGATCAGCATGATATGAATATTCTATAGAATAACGATCCAGGTATTTATCCCTGTTCTTTGACAACTATGGTTCAATGCAGAGGTACTAGTGAAGCGCGATACATGCAAAATTTGTATGGTAGTTAACCCTCTTATTTCATCACTTCTAAGGCAAATACAATAAAACAATTGATAAGTATGAATTGTTCTATGTCTCTTCTTCATTTATCGATACTTATCATGGCATGCATGATTAAAGAACACTTGTTATGTAAAGTATTAAGACACTCATCGCAAGCAGACGATGTGAGTTACGATTCTATAAACTATAATTAAAATTATAGGCCTATCTGCTATCTGCTTAATATTGTAATAAAAGTGAGTCAAAATTGACTGTTACAGAAAATGTCGCTTTGCTTCATAAACTTTTCAGTTATTTTAATATGTATTTTGTAACTGTTTGTTCTCTATATTTTGAATATGGTTTACTTTTTATTATTATTTTTTTTATTTTTCAAAATTGAATCTTGAGATTATACACAGTTAATATTAAGCAGATCTCAAATATGCCTTGAATAATGCATAAATTGCAGCGTTTTGACACCTAAAAATATTTCGTTCTACAAGAACTGACAATTTCAGTAACCAGAAAATGCGCAATAATATTTTATTGAAATTACTGAAAAAATCATGTCAATCGAGCAACGCGTTTGCGAGTTATGATCATTTTACCGCCAGTAATAGATTATTTTTGTCTTCTTCAATACAATCAAGTGCAAATTTCCCTGGGACACTTGTTCATATTTCGCGCCCTCTGCTCAATAAAACCTGTCATATGAAGTTCACCATATGATATTTTATTTGTATAGTTTCCAACCTATTACGAATCCCCTCCCTCCCCCACCAACCAATGTTGGAGCAAAAATATAGGCCATTTAAAAAATGAGGCGTTTGGTATACAACATTGAATAAGGGGTGCGGGGAGGGTCATTGAACTATGAAAGTGTCCCAGCAAATTTGCACTTGATTGTAGCTATCACCACGATCGCGCATTTTGCTATCAGATACTCAAATTTTGGCATAACGTTCATGTGCAGATATGTACATATATGCAAGCTTTAATCTGTCAGGATGCTTTGAATCTTTTAAAGTTCACAGACTTCCCCACATTAGTATTCCTGGAAGTCAAAGTGGGGGGAAGATCAACGTAGTCGTTTGGCGGACTGGGTAGAACCATCTTCTACATAATCATGATAATTGCCAATACTAGTTTTGCGTGTGTATTTACAATTTTTATGATAGTTAATCTTAAGAAATTTATCATTTTTCAGGCTGACATAAGCTGACATACAAATCATACTCATCTTGCTTGCATTGATGATTGTTTGTATACGTGCTGGCCCATTGTTCAGAGAGCAACGATGAGCATTATTACATTCGTTCCCGTATCGGTATGTGAAGATAAATTGAAACAAATACATACTGTTTCAATTTTTTTTAAATGACTGAAGAAAATATGCTGTCTTTTTTCTGCGCACGTTGGAATGTTTTCTCGCTGTATAATATAGGCCAGTTTGTCATTTTTAAAAGTCAATCTTAGTCCATACAAATGTGGGCTATTACTCAAATTACTCCCGTGGAACAGTAATTATATCTTCACACTCCTTGAAAGTGTATTTTCAAAGAGTGTTATACAATTATAGCTACAATTATCAGGTATTTGTGTTAAAGAACATATTTCATGATGACAATATGTGATGCGATCAAGCAAAATCGGTCGGAACTCGGCACTAATAAATTTTCAGTTTCTTACAGGATAGTAAAAAGCATTTACAAAGCTGGATTTTGCAGAAACCCCCATTGAAATTGAACATCCAGTTCCAAAGATATGCGCAATTAAAGAGTTTCCAAAACTAGAGGAAACAAAAGGAAATATTTTCTTTGTTTGGCTATATCTCAAAATCAATATTCCCGAGTTCCGACTGATTTTGCTTGATCGCATCACATATATGCACATGTAATGATTTTTAATTTAATCTAATTGGTGTATTATATTGCTAAAATGGTCTGAAAGACAGGTAAAACTTTATGCAAATGGTTAAGAATGATTAAATTAAACAACAAGAAACGTATGAGTATGATATGTTATGCAAACCATTCAATATGTTAAGAAAAGACAGTTACCTATTATGAGCATACATTACACAACTCACGGGACGCCATCATGGCAATTTGGGATCACTGAAGCGTGTCAATTCATAATCTACGTGCATATATTACATATTGAGCCCACACTACCATTAATGCGCACTAAATACGCTATAATTATGTGTTTTGTTACCAAAACAAATCAGTTGAATGCTATTTAAGAGTTACGTGTCGGCCATTTTGAATATCTCGGATTGCCCAAGGGTGACAATTTTACACCCCTAGAATCTTATTCTACACCACTCAAAGATCATTTATCAGCAACAAAATAAACTTTAACTGCCCAGAACAGTATTTGGTATGATCCATTTGTCACTAAAACACCATTTGAATGCTATTTCAGAGATACTTGGCGACCATCTTGAATATCTCGGATTGCCCAAGGGTGACAATTTCACACCCCTTAGCATCTTATCAAACACCACTCAAAGATCATTTATCAGCAAAAATACTAACTTTAACTGCCCAAAACACTATATATTTGGTATGACACAATTTGTCACTAAAACACCATTTGAATGCTATTTCAGAGTTACGAATCGGCCATTTTGAATATCTCGGATTGCCCAAGGGTGACAATTTTACACACCCTAGAATCTTATTCTACACCACTCAAAGATCATTTATCAGCAAAAAAATAAACTTTAACTGCCCAAAACAGTATTTGGTATGACACCTTTTGTCAATAAAACACCATTGGAATGCTATTTCAGAGATACGTGGCAACCATCTTGAATATCTCGGATTGCCCAAGGGTGACAATTTCACACCCCTTAGAATATTATTCTACACCACTCAAAGATCATTTATCAGCAAAAAACAAACTTTAACTGCCCAAAACACTATAGTTATTTGGTATGATACCTTTTGTTACTAAAACACCATTTGAATGTAAGTTCAGAGATACGTGGCGGCCATCTTGAATATCTCGAATTGCCCAAGGGTGACGATTTTACATCCCACGGAATCTTTTTCTACACCACTCAAAGATCAATAACCAGCAAAAAAACAAACTTTAACTGGCAAAACCATCTAACCCCCAAAATATGGTGTTTGCAGCCGGACTATAGGGTTTGGCCTGCTATTATTCCCCTCATTATGTAGTTTTCTCACAGACAGGACTCAAACTGGCAGCAGAATCAAGGGCAAATCATCCGCTATACTTCCAATCTGGGAGGGGTTCCCCAGGGGACAAAATTTGTTTCCATTAATATCTTTAGGAGTACTTTTATGGGAAAATACGTGTAAAACTTACTTAAATAAAACTGTACAAATTCAAAAATGGGCTATAAGAACGGTGGCAAACGGTCACTATAGAGACCACACAGCGCCATTGTTTGCTAATTATAACTTGAAGATATGTACACACTGTCTAACCAAAAATAAGAAAGTATTTTCTGATCATACCATACGTACAAGAGGTCTTATTCTTTAGAATTCTTTAGATACAAATCTGAAAGCTTCAAAATCTGTTAAACATTTCCGCAATTAATTCAAAACTAAACTTATCTCTAAATATAATTAATCTTTTCCGTGAACACTCCCCCCTTCCCCTGTCTTTTAGTTATGTTATGTTATGTGATGTTGATTTGTTTTGTTAATTTCATTTGATTTTCGGTAAAGGCTAACTTTCAGACCTTTTGGTCTTCCAGCCTTTCCCTCCATATGTACCGTGTTTGTATATATTATTATTTATGTAATGTCTTTGATTTTTATGGAAAATATATATGAATGAATGAATGAATTATCTGGGTTGCTAATGCTGCGGAGGAATAACTCTCCGTTAGGAATAAGTGGATGATATGACACTTGGGGAGGACAGTTTTTATGGTCTACTTAGCTCAGCAATGCTTTGCTGTCTTCGATAATGGTTCATGTACGCTAGAGCGTTCGATAGGAACAAGCGAACAGTATACGAGTTTGCTGATATCTATCGGAGCGTTCACCGGAGCAGCAGGATTATAAACACGGTCGATGGTAAAACCAAAATCAATTTCCTTTGTGTTCTTAAGTACATAACGACCCACTCATCAACTACTCAAGTGGTCATTAAATAAGCATGTCTCTGGTCGTGTCTGCGCTCAATAGAAAGTAAATAATGTGTGTAAGTTTATGTTTACATAAAGTGGTGTAATTAGGTTTCAAGGGGTTGTTAATTCAAGCATGGTCGTAAAATTGATTCGATCGATATTTTGGTCAATGCTTTGTAGATACTCTTTCGGAGCAGAGTTGTCAATTGAGCGGAGCCTAAAAGAGTTTGTTGTAGGCTTTAATGGGTTTGGGCTTTGATAAAAGCCAGGTGCCTCTCCGATACAATGCGCTATCGAAGACAGCAAAGCATTGCTGAGCTCAGTAGACCATAAAAACTGTCCTCCCTTGGTGAAGTTGTCAATGCTAAGGCCCCATCTGTGTCTCAACTTCAAGTTGATCTTGATACTCTCAGTATTTGGTGTGATAGCAATGACATACCGCCGAAGCTTGAACGGGATGAGGCCAACAACGGTACTCCATTTCAAAGCCTCGTCAATCTAGAGAAAGATGGAGGAACTTTAACACCTGCCTTAATAACTCTTATAAATCTGATGAGCTTGCTACCCTCAATAAGCAGATGGAAGACCATATAGCTGGCCGACGAGATAATGAATTACACCACCACATGGAAAATCATACACTCGCTTTCTGGGAAGAACTCAAGGAAAGGTGAAAGTCAAAAAGAGGATGGATCTGCCCCAACCAGTGACCATGAAACTGTTTGAGGAATGGATCATAGAAGGAATATTTTAGCTCACTCCTAAACAACGATAGTGGCACAGCAGCTTCAGAGTTCCCTGCACCAGCTGTTGAAGATCTTCCTATTATCACTTAGACCCCAACTCGTGAAGAAGTAGTCGAAGCAATAGCAGCCATGAAGACCAACAAGGCAGCAGCATTGGACTGTGCTATAACTGTTAAAGCACTTCAGGGAGGAGGGGATAGCATGATTGATATGATTCTCGAATTCTGTATGGAAGTATTCTCAACGCTGACATCGCCACTTCAATGTGTCACAAAATGTAATTATTCCTTTAACAGAGAAAGGCGACCTCTCTCTCATGACAAACTATGTACAAAAGACTTAGTGTGCAACTAGATCCTCCTGAACAGGATCCGACCTCACATTGATCATTTACTGAGAAGTAACCAGGCTGGCTTTCGATCAGGTCGCAGCTGTGCGCAGCAAATACACATTTTGAGGCGGATCATGGAAGGCTTCGAGGAGTACCAACTTTCCTTGACAGTCACTTTGTGGACTTCAAAAAAGCCTTCGACTCCATCAAGAGATCCGTCATGTTTTCAGTGCTGCGGTATTATGGAATACAAAATTAAGGTTGTGGTCAATGCCATCCAGGTGATCTACAAGAACTTCAATAGTGCTGTTATGGTAGATGGAAGTACCTCAGAGCCTTTCCAAGTAACAACTGGAGTGCTTCAGGGTGATGTGTTGGCCCCTTTCCTATTCATTATCCTGATAGACTACCTTCTGAAGAAATCAACTTCGGGAATTGACGATGGAATTGTCGGTCAAGCAGGTATCCTGCTATGATGCTGAAAGACCTGGATTTTGCTGACGATATTACCCTGTTGGAATCGTCCATAGCCCTAGACTTGCTTCAAGTCCTTTGGCGTCCATAGTTAGAGAATGTAAAATTCATGGAAGCTTTGCCACATCTTCTAGAAATTTAGAAGAAAAAATTCATAACAAAAGCATTATTTTGTTTAAAATGAAATTCAAAGTTGGTCCTTTTTTAAAGTTATGATTCCCAAATAGCAGTGACAGTATGGTATTTGTGGTCCTCTCTGGCACTGGATTTCCTCATTTCTTTTAGGTCGCTCACAGTGTGTTAAATTCGAGGGCATCGTCAAATTGGGTTTCTGTTGAGTCCGGGGTCCCTCAGGGTTCTGTCCTGGTGCCTTTGTTGTTTAATCTCTTTGTTTTGGACTTGTCAAATTTTGTTAGCTCATCGCTCCCCCAATATGCTGATGACACACTCCTGTACAGACCCATCCAGACGGAAGATGACATCAACACTGTCCAAAATGATCTTGACAGTATAGTTAACTGGTGCAATATTAACAAAATGTCTTTAAATCCAGACAAGTGCAAGGTTATGAGATTGTCCAGGAGAGTTGGTGTTAATAGATCCACTCCACAGTACACCTTACTTAACAAACCCTTAGGTGTAGTTCATAGTTATAAATATCTCGGCATTATGATTTCTTCAAATCTGAAATGGGGGGGACTATGTTAAATCAGTCACATCAAGAACCTCGCGTCTTTTGGGATTTATTAGGCGACTGGTCCGCTGCAATGATCCAGATATTTTGGTCAAATTATATACCTCCCTCTGCCGTCCAATTCTTGAATATGGTATCCCAGCCTGGCTTCCACATCAAAGTGGACACTTAAAATCCTTGGAAAAAATACAGGGACGTCTGGCACGTGCCTGTATCCCAGCACCCAGGGGAGAACTTGAGTATGGTGTACGCCTTGAAAAACTAGGTCTGATGTCTGTGTGCAATAGATACAATTATCTTGCTATTTCTTTTATTGCCAAGTGTTTTTTACTGCAAGCATGATATTGATCCTTTGGAGTATATTTCCATCAATACTCGTCATAGTAATTCTCTTAAGTTCTCCCATTCTTATGCTAGAACCGATAGTTTTAAATACACTGTCTTCAATCGTTTTCCAGTTTATTTTGATCAACTTCCTCCATCTCTCAAAGACCAATTCTTGTTTAGTATATTTAATTTCCTGGACAATCTCAAAAAACATTTCAAAACAATTAGCTGGAATTCAAAATAGTTTTTAGTTGGGCTTAGGCTTATTTTTTATCTAAAGGTTGTGCTTACATTGTATTATCACGCCTCATCTTATGTTGGAGAATGTAGGTAGATTCATCCTTTGCCCTGTTCACCTGTGCTGATTGTCTGTGTTCTTGTGGGAATCAATTAGGTTTAGCCACTTTGAAAGTGACTTTGTCACTATCTGGCTATCCCTGCCAGGGGTTCTCTTGTCCTTTGTTTAAATTGTTCCTGGTTATGGCATGCCATCTCTCTATTTTCTCCAACATGGGTCAATTCAATTTCAATTTCTTGCTTTATGACCTTCCATGGCTTACATTTTTATATCTTTGCATGTGTAATTTATATATTTATGTGTAATTTTGATATTGTGCAATATTTTATATGTATATGTGTCTTTTTGCTGGCAAATAAAATGATATGATATGACTTAAACAGGGTAAGCCTGTGATCGGTTTATTCAGATCTGTGTTGCAGAATATTTTCTATCCCATTCATTTGTGTAGGGCCAGATTTAATCCAATTACAAACCCATCAAGGCTTTCGTCCTACACAAAACATCTGACCTGACTAAAAATTTTAGAGAGTCCAGTATATGATAGGCATACTTCTACCACTGATTATACATGTGTCCTATGAAGAGCATGAATAGAGAAAAAGTAAGGAGGAAGCCTTGATCAAGGCTACCATAGCCCGGGCCCAGTCACAGATTACTAGAACTGCAACTGCAGGAGCAGATCTAGGTCTTGTCATTAGCGTACCTAAGACAGAATATATGACTGCAAACTGTAACGCTCAGCCAGCACTTGAAGTCCATGGTAGTACCATCATCCATATCACAGATTTCAAGTACTTGGGTTCCAAGATGTGCTCTAGTGTTGGATACCTAAAAAGAAGAAAAGCACTAGCCTGGGCAGCTTTCTGGAAACTGGAACGCCTTTGGAGAAGCCCATCCCTGCCAATCGGAGCAAAAATCAAGCTGTTTGAGACAACTTGTGTTACTGTCGTTCTGTACGGGTGCGAGTCATGGGTAATCAATCATCAAGGACATGGAAAACAAGATCAATGCCTTGCAACATCTTGCTACAGAGTCATGTTAAACATCAAGCGCGTGGATCGGATTTCAAATGAAACCATCTACAATCTGACCAACAACACTCCACTGGTTGCCAGAGTCAAGATTCATCAACTCAAATTTCTCCGCCTGTGAAAGAATATGCCCTTTATATTCCACAACGTGGGAAGACTGATGATGATGATGATGACCGCCGAAGTATGTCATTGCTATTTTATGCATGTTTACATGTTTGCCTACGTCGTTACCCTCCAGTCTTACTCTTAATTACAAACTGCTGAGAGAAACTTTTGGGTGTTACTCTGCCAAACAATTTGAATTGGATGTATAAGTTGCCGAAAGCCTACAGTAGAGATGAGCTAATGTTTTGCGAATTTTGGAACATGTGCTCGAATGTTTCCCCATTTGGCATACCAGCATCACCAATCTTTACTCTGCCCAGTTATAACGGGTTCATATATACAAGCATGCAACCGTATAATCATTGGATAACTACAGGTCATACCGGGACGTTCTTGAGTGAGTCCATAGGCATTATGTATATGCTTGAGAGAAGCGAACAACTGCCGATCCAGTTCGGTCAAAAGCTTCAAAATTCGGAAAACATCAGCTCCCAATTCATCGTCAGAATGTTGTTTATGTGAATGTTACCCATCTGTCTATAAGCTTCTATAGATTGTGGACATGTTGGAACAAAACTTCGAGGTATTTGTTGAATAGGCTTGGAGAGAGGAGGCATCCTTGTCTCACATCAATTACTACTTCATTTGCGATCAACCATAGCTGAGCATCTGGTTTGCCTTAAAATCAACACAATTCCAGTGGATCGGTATACGTCTTTCCATCGCCTTTTTAATGATTCGCCGTACGACAATATGCGAACTCCACACTGTTCCCCATCAGGTGATTATCTATGGTCTCTTGGATTCAATTCAGGACAATCTTGCAGAATACTCACTGGGATGGAGAGTAGGGTGATTGCTCTGTAGTTGACTGGGTCGAGCTTGTCTCCGTTCTTGAATACTGGTGTAATGAGGCCATTACTCCAATCTTATGGATTTTTACTTCTGACCAGGCGGAGTGTACGATTTGCAGTTGTCTCATTGACTCACGCGATGTCTATTGTCACGTTTGGCTTAAACTTGGTCTCTAATTGGTGTTTTGTCGACTTTTGGCTACTTACGTTGATCCTGATTGACTTCTCATTGTGGCTTCGGGGACGTTTTCTCCATAATTAACATATTATAAATGATCAATTGTGAATATTACACTAATTGCTACACACGACAGTTGTTTGAAATCACATTAATGTTGCAAAACATTTTTAATGATGATGCTATATCATTAAGGCCAAGTAAAAACAAAAATAACAATAATAAAATCGGTAAGAGAGGCCCTTATTATTTATTATTATGCTTTGTTTTTTTCATTTTTTTTTAAATTTTGCCATGCCTAAAATAGCCGATGCGATATTTTCGAGGTGCCGTAATAAGTGTATTAGCACCGAAAGTTCCGAAACTTTATACATTATAACTTGTACATTAGTCCTACAACAGTCAATGAGAGTAGTATAATAGTGGGAGGTAGTTGTAGAAGTTAAACAAAATCTTACCGTAACTCTTTCCTAGTAATATTCAAGTATACATCCGAACGCTCTCTCGAATACGTTCACGATGATATAGTAGGCAGAAAATAGCGCACCAAAAGTGGACGGGAAAACCCCTGATACATGATGCATGAAGGTTAATACATATGTATTGGCAAACCTTAGGGGCGCTCCATTTGATTTTCAGGGGTGCGTGGTATGGGCATTTGGTTCAGGTGGTTTTTTCGCCCAAAGTAGGGCTAAAAGCAATCATTTTCAGGTTATCAGATCACGTTTCTTAAGTTTGCTTATCTACATGCACTTTTATCTGCACATAATTAGAAAGCAAAGACAGCACTTTTAATTTATTTTGATCATTATTTGGTCGAGCCTATTTTGCCGGGTTGAGAAACCAGTTTTGTTTGATAGTAAAACCCATACTCATCCTTCAAAACAATATCAGGAAGCCTTATACTTTATTAAAAACTTTCGGCGGAAGCCAGTAATACCGAATCCTGGTTCAAAGGCCATTATATTAAAGGGATACTAAAAGATAGTTTAAGGGGTTGTTTGGAATGACAGGTGAGTCAGGGGTCAAAAACAAAATTTTTACCTTTTTGACCTCGCACATGTGTATGTATGATCTGCCATACAAAATTAAAAAACAATACCTCAAAGTATCATTTTTTAATGTTTTTTGTCATAATCACGCTTTTCTACAAATTTCATCTGTTTGTACCGGGGGCGTGTCTGTTGCCAGGTAGGCCTACATGACAGCATAGACACACGTTACAACCTTGAATAATAATACAGAATGACGTTATATTCTTCTTAACCTATCTTAGAACTGCCTATTATTTCAATTGTTATACTGTTCTGGTTGGTTTATTGCATATACTGTATAGAAATTATGCAATATGACGTCGAGCATGACAGAGTCATCTTCATTCAAATAAAATTCAGGTACCCGTAAGGTACCACGGAGCAATTCGCACGATAATACAATAAAACAGATGAAAGGTATGAATGGTTGTGGAATCGAATTGCAGACCTGTCCCTCTGTCACCTTAGAACTGCATCTCGTAGGCAATGGTAGGTAATAAACCAACCGGAACGATATAACAATTGAAATAACAGCATGTCTTGGTCTCAATTCAAGATGTGCAATTTGGACACACCTACTCGTTGGCTGATTTATACTTCAACAGTTCCTCAAAGTGATATCAGAAAAGCCACTATCTCATTGTTCATTGGCCCGCAGTATGCTCTCGCCCCGGGGAACTCAACTTTAGAATTGATGGGTATATGTGCCTACTACAAGCGTCGCGAAGTAGGCGCATATCAGTACAAAACGTTGGGGTTTTTTTATTTAAAAAAAAAAGGGTCAATTATGTACAATCAAAATGAAAAAGGGGTCATTGGGTATAATATTTTGAAAACTGAAGGTGCCTGGTCATCGGGTATAGTCGGCTTCAAAAGAGGGGCATATATTGACAGGCACATACCGTCACCTCTAAAGTTGATGCCCCCAGGTGCTCGCATTATATTTTGTTCATGGCTCGGCTTTTAAAACTCCCACACATCACAATAAGGCTATTGAAAAGTGTATAGAATAGCTAATGATAGACTGGTCCCTGCGATTAGGCGCGGACCCGAGCGACAATATAGTAAACACATCGAGTTTATAACACAAGTGACAGTAGTCGTGAATTATGGAGGGTTTCATTGAACTTCTACCAGCAAAATATGGAATAATACTAACACAAGACACCAATCGAGATGATGATACCAGCCATAATGGAAGGCTTGTATTTGACCTTCTTATGAATCAATTTCGTGGCGAGAAGTTAAAAAGGTAATGTATATTTCAAGAAATTTGGGTTCAAAAATTCCGTATCAGCTCGTATCATCAATTCCGTAAATATGGCGTATAGAGGCACAACTTGACAATAAACTGAACTATTTAAACGTAAAGGACGCACTGGATACACATAAATTTGTGTTTCCTTGCTGGCGGAATAGTTGTAAGACTCTTTTTTGTCAAAAAAGTTGGACAATTTATGAATTATGATTGGCAAAATAGCGAAAGGAAATAGACTTTTCCAACCATGTAAAACTACACTGGGTTGTTGACATGGTCGACATACCTGAAGACATACGCATGTTCCTAAAGTAGGAGGTAAGTACTATAATTAATTGTTTAAAGTGCTCAACATACCAGCAAAAAGTCATAGGGTCATCAGAGTACAGGGACTTTGTGAAATACTGGGTACAAAAATAAAGTGCGTGAGCCGATATGCAACATCAAATATAAAAGCCGATTTACATAATTTCCCATGACCTTACAGAAGTGATCGTGCTCAAATATAAAACTATAGAGTTTGGTCCTTGATATGCACCATCAATTGTGTACTTGTGATCAATATTGCTAGGCAAACAATCACAGCAAACATGCCAAAATCCTCCCATTTCTCCTCCATTTACACACATATAAACCCATCCCTTAAGAGATATTCACGTATTTGTTCACTAGAAAACTTGAAAAAACTTCTCTTGAACAAAAGTGGTAAGCGAAATGTGAAACATTATTAACAGATATAGAATACGTACATGCCTGGGCGGAATCGGCACAGTGGCTACAACTAGTATATATCCACAATCATATGGGTAGTTGCTTCTTTCAATATTCCCAATATGAAAATAAGATAAATCTAACACTAACCATAGCTCTACCCCTTATTTGCATATTGCGGAATATTAAATGAAGCATCTACTAAAATCATGCTGATCTTGATCATGATCGTGATCATGATGTCATGATTATGGCACACGAAGCCATTTGTTACAAAATGCCAAACGCATGTTCTCAAGAAGGGGGTCATGACTAAACAGCTACAGGGTGTCCCAAAAAAAGAGGCCCCACATTGCACCCTCTTTTTCTCCTATTTCTGAAAAGTTGATCAAATATATTTTGGTAAATAAAGAAACCTTAAATCGTTAGCTTTAATGAACTAAAACAATTATTTCAATCGGCTCATAACTTTTGAAGATATATCCTTTTAAAGAAATGTTTTTTAATTTCACTCTGTCCACGGAGGAGGTTTGGCTACTTCAAAGATTAAAAAGTGCATATACCATGCATGAATATAAAACATTCCTCGATGATAACTTTATAAAATAACAACTTTATTTTAGGGAATGGGCTTTACAGGTGGGCTTATGGGTTATGGATTTTGTTAAGTGTCATTAATTTGGACGAAATTGATGTGGGATGGGACTTCTTTTACTATACTTGCAATTACTTATGTTTTTCTCGTTTCTTGCTTTCTTTTTATTGACAACATAAGTCATTTCTCTTTTTTGGAATAAAAGGTAGCCCTGAAAAGGGCTGTTTAGTTTGTCTTTGGTTCTTTTGAAGTGAGTTTACTGTGCTGTTCTGTCCTCTAAATGGTTGCCTCCATGACGAATACAGGTTTCAGCCCTAGTTCTCATTGCATTAATTGCGTTGCGTACCATCCTTGTGCGCCGGATACTTGCGAATGCAGCAGAAATACGGGGTTGCCAAGATGTTTGAAGCTAGCTGGTGATCCTCGCTTATAGTGAATGCTTTCCCAAACCTAATGCTATTATCTATCCATGTCATTAACCGTGTGTTTCGTTTAAATCTTTGATGTAGCCAAATCTCATCCGTGGACAGAGTGAAAAACGGGTACATTTCTTAAAGAGGGCATATCTTTAAAAATTGTGAGCCGATTGAAAGAATTGATTTGGTTTATTAAAGCTAACGATTTAAGGTTTCTTTACATACCAAAATATATTTGATCAACTTTTCAGAAATAAGAGAAAAAGAGGGCGCAATGTGGGGCCTCTTTTTTGGGAACATATTAAACTTTGTCAAATAATTCTAAATGTGTAAGACGTTACCAAAGTATCCCTTGTTTGTATATATGATATATACTAGGCTGGCGGGTAAGCATCATTAATTGATTTCGTACACTAGTGTGTTGTGTGTTGTTTGTACTGTTTACCCTGACTGGTCATATCCATAAGCATCAGATTGTTTAATCAGGGACAGACTGTGTAGCTCAGTCGTTAGACATAATTATTATGTAATTGAAAGATCGATATTTTGAAGTCCGCCCTATATGTAAAGGGGCAAGTTCGACCTGTGTTTTCCCCCAGGTGGACTCCCGGGCGGATTCGCCCCATCGACGTATTATGCAAAATATTGATAATAATACCTTTAAACAGGGTAAAACTACATGCAATCATATTGTTTTAAAGTTAAGTGGTAACACTTTTACTCATATCCCCGTTTATATACCTCATTATAGATTCCTGTCATCTGATTGTTTGAAAGTGCAGTCATTGGATTAACTATGCCCGCAAAATGAACTATGGACCGGTCCATGGAAATGAACTATGAACCGGTCACGTGCGTCACGATCAAACTGCGAGTTTTTCCCAGCGTAAAATGATATTACGCACGCGTTATTGTTTTTACGCGTAATAATTACGCAGAAATCGCAGATTGTAATCTGTGTGCCGTTCGCATTGAAACTATTAATTTCACTTCCTAAATATATTTTTATTCGGGGCATGGTTAAAATTATAGGCCCGCCGTGATCTCAAAATCATGACTATGCCCCTCGGCTACGCCTCGGGGCATAGTCATGGTTTTGAGATCACCTTGGGCCTATAATTAACCATGCCCCTCATAGCAGTCAATATTTGTATATTATGCCCCAAAACCATTGAAACGGTATTGGTATATTAAGCCAACACATAGGCCTAATATTATTTTTAGGTAATCCCCTTTTCATTTTCCTACCCAAATCGCGTAGCATTCCTTTAAATTTCATGTCTGCATTACGTCATGATAAAAGCCGACGATCAGGTAAAAATTCTAAAAGCAGCGTGAGCAGATATTTTTCTTAATTTCATGATAAGCTTAAATTGCATTGAAAACGCCAAATTGCAGACATAAAATATATAAATTTAGTAAATCACCCAAGCAGATGTTACCGTAGGTATGTGGAAAAGAACTGCAATAACTATAGCAAACTATGTGCCCAAAGAGTTGTCTTTGGCATGTCGCGTTTTTGAAATATCACCAAAAATATCAAATTTTGGGAAAACGCCCCAAAATTTAAAACAAACACGAACCTTCCAAAATAAATATATATTAGTGTTATGTTTTGTATTATTTTGTGATTGGATTTCTTTTGTTTCATATTGTTTTGTGATGCGATCATTGCAGGAAAGATAAAAAAAAAACCCACTCTGTTATGTTTTCGATTATTTTGTGATTGGATTTCTTTTGTTTTATATTGTTTTGTGAGGCGATCATTTGCAGGAGAGATAAAAAACAACACTGTTATGTTTTTTATTATTTTGTGATTGGATGTCTTTATATTGTTTTGTGAGGCGATCATTTACAGAAGAGGTAAAAATAAACCACTATGTTAAGTCTTGTATTATTTTGTTATTGGATTTCTTTTGTTTTATATTGTTTTGTGAGGCGATCATTTGCAGAAGAGGTAATAAAACACTATGTTATGTTTTGTATTATTTTGTGATTGGATTTCTTTTGTTTTATATTGTTTTGTGATGCGATCATTTGTATGAGAGATAAAAAACCACTATGTTATGTTTTGTATTATTTTTGATTACAAAATAAAACATAACATAACATAACATAGTGGGTTTTTTTTATCTCTCCTGCAAATTATCGCCTCTAAACAATATAAAAAAAAATCGATCATTGCAGGAGAGATAAAAACACTATGTTATGTATTTTATTATTTTGTAATTGGATTTCTTTTGTTTTATATTGTTTTGTGATGCGATATTTGCAAGAGAGATAAAAAACCCCACTATGTTATGTTTTGTATTATTTTGTGATTGGATTTCTTTTGTTTTATATTGTCTTGTGAGGCGATCACTTGCAGGAGAGATAAAAATAACAATATGTTATGTTTTGTATTATTTTGTGATTTGATTTGTTTTGTTTTATATTGTTTTGTGAGGCGATCATTTGCAGGAGAGATAAATTTTTTTTTTTATGTTTTCTATTATTTTGTGATTGGATGTCTTTTCTTTCATATTGTTTTGTGACGCAATCATTTGTAGGAGAGATACAAAAAACCCACTATGTTATGTTTTCTATTATTGTGATAATTAATATTCTATTATTGTGATTGGATTTCTTTTGTTTTATATTGTTTTGTGAGGCGATCATTTACAGGAGAGGTAAAAAAACACTATGTTATGTTTAGTATTATTTTGTGATTACAAAATAAAACACAACATAACATATTGTTTTTTTCTTATCTCTCCTGCAAACGATCGCCTCACAAAACAATATAAAAGAAAAGAAACCCGATCATTTGCAGGAGAGATAAAAAACACTGTAATGTTTTGTATTTTTTTGTGATTGGATTTTTTTGTATTGTTTTGTGAGGCGATCATTTACAAAAGAGATAAAATAAACCACTATGTTAAGTTTTGTATTATTTTGTGATTGGATTTCTTATGTTTTATATTGTTTTGTGAGGCGATCATTTGCAGAAGAGGTAAAAAAAACCCGACTATGTTATGTTTTGTACTATTTTGTGATTGGATGTCTTTTGTTTTATATTGTTTTGTGAGGCGATCATTTGCAGAAGAGGTAAAAATAAACCACTACCGTAGAATTCCGTCTAGAAGCACATATGCCTCTAAACGAGGTTTTTTTAACGAAAGATATGAAAGGCCATTACCCTTCTAAAATATTGCAATAGATTGGTCTTACAAATATACATGTTTGTACAGCCGCCTTTATCAGTAATATAGTTGTTCGAACTCCAAATAACGTTTTTATTAAGAGTGTCTGCCTCTTGTCTCGTAGACGGAATTTTACGGAATGTTAAGTCTTGTATTATTTTGTGTTTAGATTTCTTTTGTTACCTAGCTGGGGGTTTACACCCCCCAGCTAGGTACTGTAATGCTATCCATTCTTTCTTCTGGCAATAAACTGCACATTTTTTTGCTCTAGCTCAGACATGCTTTGACCGATTTTGACCTAACTTGGTCACAACCATCATTGACCACGACCATACACATCACCTGACTTTTAGTAGGTTAAAGGTTACAAAGGGGTCTAATAGGCCAAAAATGTAATTTCAGCTAAAGATGCTTCATCCCGTATATGTAACATTCTTCAATGACGTCACTTGCACATAAGCATCGGCTATACCCAGTACCCATAGGGTGTAAACAGAATTGGGATCAAAGGTCATTAAGGGGGCATTTCTGGTATGTAACCAAATACCTTCAAAATGCTTCTTCTACCACAAATTACATAGCACAACGACATCACTTGCACATATGCATCGGCTTTACCCAGTGCCTATAACTTGTATACAGAATTGGGGTCAAAGGTCATTAAAGGGGTAATATTTACAATTGCATTTTCTGGCCATCTGTAAGGGGTATGGGACTCAAACTCGGTGACAACAAATCTCATGACCAGGGAATATTTTGCATGGGTCAGGTGAAAGGTCATGCAGAGGTCAAATTTTAGAAATGCATTTCCTGGATATCTGTAAGGGGTACGGAACTCAAACTTAGTGACAACAAACTTAATGATCAGGAGAACATTTTGGAACACTTTGTGGGGGTCAGGTCAAAGGTAATCTGGGGTCAAATCTTAAACTTTCATTTTCTGGATATCTGTAAGGGGTATGTGGCTCAAAATCAATGACAACAAATATCATGATCAGGGGAACATTTTACAGGGGTCAGGGCAAAGGTCATGCAGAGGTCAAATGCATTTCCTGGATATCTGTAAGGGGTACGGGGCTCAAACTTAGTGACAACAAACTTAGTGACAACAAACTTAATGATCAGGAGAACATTTTGGAACACTTTGCGGGGGTCATGTCAAAGGTAATCTGGGGTCAAATATTAAAATTGCATTTTCTTGACATCTATATTAGGAGTACGGGACTCAAACTTGGTGACAACAGACCTCATGACCAGGGGAACATTTTTGGAATATTTTGCAGGGGTCAGATACCTCCACAACACCAACACGCCCCAGCTAGGTTTGTGGTCTATGACCACCATTTGCCACTAGTTCTTCTTTCTTTCTTTCTTTCTTTCTTTCTTCTGTCAAACTTTTAACGAGCCATCGTAGCCATATGCTTTGAGCCAATGTGACCATATTTGGTCACAAGGACCATTGGGTGGGGGCACAAATGTTACATGACCAACTCGGGGTCAAAGGTCATCCAAAGGTCATTATGGCCCAAATGTGATTTTCACTAAAAATGCTTCTTCTTCCACAAATTACATAACACAATGTCGTCACTTGTTTTATATTGTTTTGTGATGCGATCATTTGTATGAGAGATCTATGTTATGTTTTATGTATTTTTTTATTACAAAATAAAACATAACATAACATAGTGGGTTTTTTATCTCTCCTGCAAATGATCGCCTCACAAAACAATATAAAAGAAAATAAATCCGATCATTAGCAGGAGAGATAAAAAAACAACAACACTATGTTATGTATTTTATTATTTTGTGATTGGATTTCTTGTGTTTTATATTGTTTTGTGATGCGATCATTTGCAGGAGAGATAAAAAAAACCCGCTATGCTATGTTTTGTATTATTTTGTGATTGGATTTCTTTTGTTTTTATTGTTTTATGATGCGATTTCATTTGCAAGAGAGATAAAAAATCCACTATGTTATGTTTTGTCATATTTTGTGATTGGATTTCTTTTGTTTTATATTGTTTTGTGAGGCGATCATTTGCAAGAGAGATAAAAAAAACCCCACTATATTATGTTTTGTATTATTTGTGATTGGATTTCTTTTGCTTTATATTGTTTTGTGAGGCGATCACTTATTTTTAGGAAAGAGTAAAAAAACACTATTTGTTATGTTTTCTAATATTTTGTGAGTGGATATCTTTAGTTTTTTTGTGAGTGGTCTATGTATTTAGGTTGGGCGTTAAAACCTTTTTGCTTATCGAAACTGGACTATATTTCCCTCCAGTCTTTGTTATGATTTATAATACTGGTTACAATATCGCAACCATTTCCAATGCTGCATAATTACATTGATGTATTTGATATATTTTCTGCTTTTTTATTGATTGTTTTGTGAGGCAACATTCTTTTAGTTCCATAGAAATGTGAGGCTGTAGAAAAAAAAAAAGATCCGATTTTTTTACACCCTAAATCGTGCCGTATCTAACTACCTGGCGCTGTGATTTGGGGTAACTCGTTGCTTCTCCTCTCCAGATACCTGTACTTGATTCAAGTTCGCCCATACCCCACGCCTTAAAGACACTAAAAACTAAATTACCATGTAGAGTAATCATTAGATGGATAATTTTGTTCTACACGAAGCGTCTTTATTTCCCAAGTCATGTCAATTTGAATGGAAAAAGAGAGCTTTTCAAAAGTGACAAATTTAGGATATTATCTTCTTCAGGCGACTCCTATCGATTATGGTAAGGGGCTCGTTACAACGTGACAGATCAACACACACTTACTAGCCGTATTCACCATTTGCGTGTTTCGAGAGAAAAGTCTATGTAAATGCTGTTACTTGTGAAATGCTCTAATTTTCTTTCAAACTGTTAAGTTGGGAAAATAAAGTCAAGATACACATAACAAAATCTATTGACTACTTCATTTCTGCATTTGCTATTTTAGGTTTAGTGTCTTTTAGATGTTGCTTTTGTTTAAAGTGTACTTTTTTATGCGAATAAGGTTGAGGTAACCGGGATTCCAATTCCAATTAGGCACATGTATTTACTTGGAATATTGATAACCATACTACTTTATCAATTATTATGAATTGTATTCGTCCAATGCTGAATGGAACAACAGTTCAGAATGAGATAGTATTGTTAAAATATATAATGCAAATACAGCTACATTTAAAGGGAATACAGTGGCGTAACTCCTATGCGCTCTGAGGGGGCGCGCCCCCGGGCACCCGGGCTAAGGGGCACCCGGGGGCACCCAGGCCTGGATACTCTTTCGACACGATAATACTTTGTTTGCATGGTTTAGGAAAGAAGTGGAAACCTTTACCAACAATGCAAAGAATTACACTTCGTTTGGGTGCCCCCTTCAACACAAACGTCCCTTGGTTGTTGGTGTAGCCAGGAAAATTACTTATGAGCTTAGTTTGGGTGCCCATTCTATCCGATATAGTCTCTCAAATCTCTGTCTATCTAGAAAATCAGAAGTTCCTTTATCGATCTGTCTAAAACTAAGCTATTTTTGGATGCCCCTCGACAAAGTCGCTTCCGCGATCCGCGGTTAAGCAAAGTAGTCGAAAGCACTTTCTCACCAAGTCTAATTTGTGTGATCCACGATTCCCCGTTAAAGAAACATTGATTACTACGGCTTACAAATTTTCAAAATCGCTTGGACATAAGCAGAAACATACTGCTTAATTGTGTTTAAGGTTTAAACTTACAGCATATTTAGGAGATAGTGTCGAAATATTGAAGCCACCACCAGACCCGTTCCTAGGGATTTTGCCGCCCTAGGCAAAGCCTCTCCCTGCCGCCCCACCAAAGCATGGCAAAAAGTGTTAAGGGGGTTACCCCCCCCCCGGGGGGGGGGCACTTCAATTTGAAATGGATATAGGTGTAGGGCTGGCGCTTTCGCACTAAGGGGCGTTCGGTGAGAGCAACATGTAAAAAATATGGGGTCATTGGGTGAGAGCATGATTTTTGGCATTCGGTGAGAGCAAAATGTAAAAAATATGGGGTCATTGGGTGAGAACATGACCTTTTTTTTAAATGGAATCTTTGGGTGAGAACCAAAACAGTGCCACAAAAACCTCGAAAATCGAATTTCTAGTTCTAAATGGCTTCAAATTTCTTTATTTTTTCAAAATAAGTAACAAAATCAGTGATAAATGAAAGTTGCTGTTCAAATTGAACTTATAAGGGTCTTTGGGTGACAGATCAAATGGAAAAATAGGGGTCTTCGGGTGACAGAGCGCGGAGCAAGCATGTGTTCGTAAAAAAATATGGGGTCTTTGGGTGACAGCGATGCTGAAAAAGGGGTCTTAACAGCCCTACATACGCGTCACCTCCAAAGTTGAGTGCCCCAGGGTTACCCCTTGAAACTTCAGTTTTGACCTATTTGTATACTGCCCACGCCCGTTTTCCTTCTTTTCTGTATTTTTCTTCCACTTCTTGTTCTTCAATTTTTTTTTTATCCGCCCTCATTTGTTTCTTCCTTTTTCTTTCTTTATTCCCGTTTGTTCTTTTTTCGCCTTTTTTGCACCCCTCTGCGTTTGCCGCCCTAGGCGACCGCCTTACCTGGCCTAATGGTCGGAACGGCCCTGGCCACCACTGCAATGAGCTTGAGTTGAAAATGATTCATTAGCAGAATGAGATTGTCAGTGACTAATCTATGTCAAGTCTATGTAAAGTATAGACTAGCAGCTAGCCAGTGGCGTATGGCGTAACTAAGGGCAAGGGGGAGCACGTGCCCTGGGCGCCGTCTTAGGGGGCGCCGAATCGACCACTTCAGTGCCCCTTGATTATGCGCTTCTTCCAAGTTACGCAAGTGAGAATTTTCGCGCGCTTCGCGCGCATTTCATCATGAATTATCATTTGAAAGGCCGTTTTAAGAACGAAATTCAACTTGATTATAACCAAATTAGTGGTATTTATGCAAGTTTTCACGCGCTCCACACGCAATTGCCCCCGGGCGCCACAAACTTTGGCGTCTTTGTCTTTCAATAGCAAAATTGATTGGCTATGCAAGATGTACACCCGATCAGGGGCACCCGATTTATTTTCACCCCCGGGCACCCTGACCCAAAGTTACGCCACTGAGGGAATATCCTGCTGTCTATCGAAGAAGCTTGTACGCCAATGGAACAGAGAAGACGTCCCTAATACACACCGACATCGCCTGGTTAATAATTACATTATACAGCAGAGACACTACAATACCCGGAATCGATACCCATGAATGTGCTATTCATGATTTGATATTCAGACGATAAATCTTTGGATACCGGGGTAGAAAATGAAGAATATCTCCCGTAATTAATTTAGTCTAAAGAAGCCAGATTTTGTTCCTTGCACTTGAATATATGTGTTCAACGGATATGATAGTCGTTAGCTAGCGTTTTGAGAAAGAAACGTGCGTCTTGAAGTCAAAAACTGACAAAAATATTCTGATTTTATATGTGCCGAACTATAGCGCAACGTAGGCTAGCTGCACTCATTCCCGTGAGGCAGTCTAAAAGCATATGACCATTGACCGCATCATGGCGTATACATGCTCACTCACACACAGAAAGGTCATTAACCAGGAAATTGTCAGTAGCCTTAGTCGGATGTCCCACGGCTCATTATGAGGCTCAAAGATCGGAACAAAATGGCCATGCGTGGCTGTGGACTCAACCTACCATGGCGATTTCTGCCATGAAGATATCGGGGCGATGACACCGTGTAATAGTACAAGATGGAACCAACATTTTTTTGGGATCCTCACACGCAAATCTGCAACACCCTAGTTGGCGCCATTTTCAACGATACCTATTATCTCCACCAGGGATGAAAGGACATAATGGATGTCAATTTAAATTGTATAGAATAAATAAAGGGAAGAATGAACTACAGTGTTAGAACTTCATCTATCCGATCTGCTCCGATCCGATCCGGGTTGTTGACATATTAAGGTGGCTGTGTACTCTAGACGTTGTTTCTTTCGCGAAATTGAGCTTTTGTACTTTGTTATGTTTTTTATCAATACAACGGAAGAAAATCCAGATTTTGTAAACTCCAACTGCTATATTTTATTTCACCATTTCACTCTTGTTCGCAATTTCAAAAGAGGGAAAATATTTGTTGTACCAGCGCGCGCAACAATGCATCGCGCTGCGTAGTCGCGCAATTTGTTAACGCACATATAACGCTACGCATAGGCGACGCGTATCTGTATGCGTGGCGCTTCCTAATTTCAAGTGGTCAAATGGCTCCGTTTTAGCTCATAAAATGTGGGCTCTAACTTGTCAAGGGGGTGTGAATTTACCCGATGTTCACGTAATGTGAGGTAGAAAAACGAGAACTGCCGCATTCTCCTGTGCAAAATGTGACCACTTTACACTTCAGCGGCCATTACTTCAATGTTCATTTTCTCAGGAAAATGACGATTTAGGTACAATAAATACAGCATCTATAGGTACGCAATTATGCTCATCGTAAAAAGCAAGATAGACTTAAGAAACCATTTTCTCATTTTGTTGTATTTTTGGTCTATTTCCGATTTGTTTGTGAAATGTATGCCTTATATGGTCAATATCTTAAAAAATAATGCCAATAAAAAAAAAAAAAAAAAAAAAAAAACGATTTTTGGAATGGAGCCTCAAGATTAAGAAAATATCAAAAAAAAATTTGTGGGATAGAGTGTTTTTTTGTTATGACGTACCAAAAAAAAATTTGCCAAAAATTCACTTTTTTTTGTGATTTTCTTCAAAATTGTTGTTTTTACACCAAACCATTTCTTGATGTCTTGCCGTTAAAAAAATGTATACTTTTATACGTCTTGCGTGACAAAGGTATGGCACTTTTACTACATGCATGTCTGAGAGTACCCAGCCACCTTAATGAATGTGTTTTTTATGTTGTACTACGTCTTCTGATTACAGTTAAGGGAGGACACGGTGTTTGATTATATATGTACAAGTCAGAGACACAAGCTTTGATTTTATTGATTTTATTTTGTGCAAGATTACCGTTCTTTAATCATGGCAAAGCACCCCGTTCTAGATGTAATTATTGCACTATATCAAATATTAGAACCGAAGTCTTTTCTACGATCAGTTTATTTATTTTTTGTGGTGCAAGTGTAAGCGTAGATCGCACAGCGCCAAAAAAAAAAAAAAAAAGAAAATCCAAATGTGTTTCAATTCGGCAAAACCCCACCCCCTCCAAAAAATGAAATACAAAATAGAAATTGGTATGAGTATTTTCATTACTTTTAATAATTCACTATTTTCGCGGTCATGAGATCGGGAACGGCTAATTTCAACACTGCACTGTCGCCAATAAGGCCTAAAAAATGTTTGCAAAATTTTTTGCAAAGAAATAGTAATAATGAAAAACAGTTCCAAAGCCTTTATCATACGCAAGCGCATTGCAGACAAAAGGGCACAATCAAGGCTTCTTATTGGTTCATTTGGCTGATACGTTGCGGCAAGCGGCAGAAATGTCGGATAAGAAAAACCCCGTTTCATACGAAGATGCACTTCATAGAATAACTCTATGGAACCAATATCTGTGGTGTGAGATCTCTATGTCTCATATAACCATGATTTTTTACCTTTCCAAAAGGTGAATACAAAGATATTTTAATACCATAATTAACCTATACGCCTACCCCCTTCTTTTTCTGAGATATTGAAAAAGAAAACCCGATAGGCCTACCCCTCGTGGCGTCCAAATTCGAGAAATCGAAAAAGACCTTCCCCGTTTATAGGAATTTTTTATTCTTCCAAAGGGTTAATTTTATTTGTATTTCTCCAAATGATGGATATAAAGGTACGTTTATACCAAAATAAACCTGACTACCAGTCCCCCCTCCTTTTCGGTGAAATTGAAAAAGGCATCTTATCTGGCAAATCCTACATTTAGTCCAAATTCGAGAAATTTGAAATGGACTTGTCATGATTGCTTCAAAATTGATTATAATAATACGTAGAAGATGACGGCGAATGATATGTACGGTTTTGGTAGTTCTGTCTGTGGTAGAAATAATCCTACTTAAACATCCGTACTAAATAACTCATATCTTGAATTAAACGATGTCATTGATCATTGGCCTGCTCTAATCCTGGTTTGTCAGTAATTATTTTGCCTCTGGTTCCATTAACACTGGTTATCAATGGTTATAACTCGGTTTTTGGTCTTGGATCGTCTTGATATTCCATCTGTACAGCTTTTCCATACATTGGGTTTGCGTGTTTCGTTGTTGAAGGTTTGTAAATAGGATTTGTTGACTGAAAAAAAGGAACATGCAAAACTAATAAGAAATATAACACTGCAAAGATTTATCTTGGCTGATGACACAATCTATTATGTATCAAGACACGACTGCAAAAGACGCGCCCGCCTGTGTAAAGTCACGTCCTTATGCGAGGCACATCCAACAAAGCCATCAAAAAGAAAAACAATGAAGTTTAATTGTACTGTTTTCTTAGTGGTCCTGAGATCTATCCAAATCAACATAGCTTTTTTTTTTCTACAGACGAGCCTCGGATAACTATAAACAGTCCCTTTTGAGGGTGAAGTTATCGATTCGTTAAAAGGAAGGTGACCTGATATATTTGCCAAATCAAATTCTTTGAAACTTACGTATAACATAAAATGTCATCCCTTTCAAGCACTCATGCAAAAAGAACATGTAAATGTTTTTGTAAATGTGACTAATTCCCAATGGAATTACCGACATTTATACAACGTGATATTGGTAGTCTACAGTGTTTTTATTAATGATAATTATCATGATCATGTATATATTGATTTCAAGGCGCTATTTTTCTCATAAACATATTGACATTAGAAGTTCCAACTCAGTGTATTTCCGAAGATATCATCAAAAAACTGCCAAATTAGTCTCAAATGTGGTATACTATATTCGACAGTTTTGATGATTTCTTCGGAAATATACCGATTTGGAATGCCAAATTTCAATATGTTTATGAGAAAAATATGAGCTTTCATCTGATACCAAATTCAGCATTTTGATGAAGTAAAGTGAGAGGATGAGATTGTCAATCAGGTTACCCACTTAGGGCAAAGCTGTTCTGGCCGCAGTTGCTACTGTGTAAGTCACTTTATAATCAGAGACATAATTAAAAAGTATAATTTGCGTCTGACGTCACCTGTCACTCAAACTCTAAAGCGATTTGTTTATGAATTGTCGTGATGAATGCGTTTCGTTTGCACCTTCAAATATACAAACCATTTCAAAAGATACCCTTAGTAAGGGGACGTTCGGTCGGGTTTTTTTTTTCCGTGGAAGCTAAAATTTCATCACAATCTGAAAAAATTGAAAACATCTGAATTTTTTTTGCACATGTATTTTCTAATATTGATCAGCCAAAATTAACACATTTTGGCTCCACAACGGCTGATTTTACATGATTTTAGTAAAATGTTAGTGATTTTTCTGCGATTCTTTTTCTCCGATGAAGGCACCCTTCCTTTTACGCGCTACTAACCATGCCACGGGAAGTTTTATTGACATTTACATCAGACGCAAACTAGTCTTCGTAATCCTGTATTAGATTATACCATGTTCATGGATTCTACAGGGACGGTTTATATTAAATAGTTGTTCGTCCGTATGTGGAAATCCCGATAGTATAAACAATAATCGTATTCTGGTATGGTAGGCTTCCTTACCGTATCCCAATTGGCTTGTTTTCTATCCTTTTCAAACTCTGCAAATTCCTTTTTGTCAAGGTAGTATATATACAATCTCAGCAGTAGGATAAGAAGTAAGCCGATGAACAATATGGCACATATTATAGCGACAACTATGATCCACGGTTCTACCTTAACTACTGTTGCTTGTGGACACACTAAAAATAAGACAAAATGGGGTTGATTATACTTGGTTAATAAGTTATTTTAAGGGCTTTCTTATAACTAATTAACCCTAATACGCCTGAGTACTACAAAATAGTGCATGATATATCACTGCGCCTGCGTACATCTCAATTGATGTGATGACGCAATCACCCTAAGTAATAGGCACGCTTTCGTTGGTCCGGCCAGCGAAAGACCCGTGGCTCCAACCCAGAGTAAACAAGTTCTGTGTTTGTTTTCTTTCTTTATTCCTTCCTTTTTTCCCTCGCAGTCGCCAGAAAGCGCTTCGGGCGTTAGGGTTAATTAATGCGTCAGTTGACTTCACGCTAACTGGTAATTGATTACCAAATACAGGGCACAACATAACAGACTGTACTGATCTGTGGACTTCGATGAATAGCCTATTCATGTATAATAATATGCTCCGTCAGAATGTTGGACGAAAAACATCAGACTGTTTAAGACACTCTTGTACTGTATCATTGCAGACTTTTGATGTATACTCGGGTTATGGGGGGGGGGGGGGGTTCAGTGTGCATAATTATGGGAAACGCATTTCAAAGCAGAAGAAAACCTAAAATTCATCATCAACGCAGCAGATTTCATCTCCCATTATTACGCAATCCCTCATGGTGCATAGCAACATTGTGGCACGTCAGAACAGTCTATATCTTAATACATACAGGGTATCCCCCCCCCCCAAAAAAAGAGAACCCTCATTTCTAAAAAGTTGATCAAATATATTTTTGTATGTAAATAAACCTTTAATCGTTAGCTTTAATAAACCAAAACAATTTTGTCAATCGGTTCACAACTTTTGAAGATATGCCCTTTTAAAGGACAGTACCAGTTTTTCACTCTGTTCACGGATAGCAAACAGAGTTGTTGAGATGGGTCATGCTGTGGAGTGGCCTGTAAGATCATCAGACCTCACACCATATATTTTCCTTTGATTCAAAATCCAAAGCGACGTCTATGAGCGAGGACCACCAGCTATAGCCTCCAAGATCTTCGCAAACGTATTACTGATACATTCGCAAGTATCCAGCGCACGAGGATGGTACGCAACGCAATTGATGCAATGAGGACCAGGGCTGAAACCTGTATTCGCCAAGGAGGCAACCAGGTAGAGGGCAGAGCAGCATAGTAAACTCACTTCAGAAGAACCGAAGACAAACCAAACAGCCCTTTTCAGGGCTATCTTTTATCCCAAGACGAGAAACGTCTTATTTTATAATAAAAATAAAGCAAGAAACAACAACGTAAGAAAGTAAGAAACATTATAACAAAAAGGCATAGAACCAAGAAAAAAAAGGAATTGCAAGTATACCAAAAGAAGTCCTATCCCGCATCCATTTTACCCACAAATTAATGACACTTAACAAAATCCATAGCCCATAAGCCCACCGGTAAAACCCATTCCCTAAATAAAGTTATTTTATAAAGTTATCATTGAGGAATGTTTGATATTCATGCATGGTACGTGTACTCTTTTTAAATCTTGAAGTACCAAACCTCCTCCGTGGACAGAGTGAAAAACGGATTCATTTCTTAAAGAGAGCATATCTTCAAAAGTTGTGAGCCGATTGAAATATGTTGTTTCGGTTTATTGAAGCTAACGATTTTTTTTGTTGGGGGGGGGGGAGACACCCTGTATTTCATAGGGTTTATGGGATTGGAAAATCCACACAAGTACGATTTTTCCACTCAAGCATAATGTATTCTTATCGCTGTTGCAATGGGTGTGGGAGGGGTGTGTGTATATAGGGGTGTGGGCTGGGGTGTGTATATAGGGATGTGGAGCGCGTATGGGTTTGTAGGTATGCTCTCTTGTAAGTCTGTGGCGAGTGCGCAATCGATTGGTTTTGATTATTCAATCGGTTGGTTTTATATTGTGGACTTAAGATTGAAAAGTCAATCTTTTCATTGAGAAGGTGAGTGGGTGAGCTTATAATGTATGTACATGTAGGTGTGTACGATTTGGGCGTACTCGTTTTTATAACCTACCTGGATGTTTCTGTACATGGACCAAAACTGTTCCATTTTGTAGTGTTTCGTAGTAATAGATCACGGTACAGTTTGCTTCGTTGAGGGTCTCGCACTGTAAGCTACCTTCAGCTGATGGTGTAAAAGGCAAACAAATATAACTAAATAGGCCTTAATAGAAAAATAATCTCAAGTATAAATAACTTCCACATTTTATAAGTATATTGCTTAAAACAACGTTGTAGCATTTGTTGAGGACGTCCTCATTTATTTGCTTCGAAAATCTGATTTCTGCGCGATTGTAATTCACTTTAATAATACCTGTAAGGATTTAATAAATTTTCTCCCCATTGGTTCGGTTCATTAAAACTAACATTTTTTTGGAAAAAAGTCTATTTTTTTATTGAAACACTATTACTTTAAATGTTAGTCGCGAACATTTAAAGACGTTTGCATAAATGGATCCCAACTCACGAATTTGAAGTTTCTTTTCGACTACAATTAACATAGAACATTGTGCACACTCCTCAGGGGAAAGACGCCCTTCCTCAAACACCGTACACATAACACACTCTCGGAACACTCCACAGTCACCAATACAAATCTGTTTGAAGAAAGAGTCAAATAGGAGTGACGAGTAAGATATGTAAGTGAAAAGCTATTTTCGGTTATTCATAGCGTCTATTTTTTATACTATTATATTGTACTATTGGATTAGTTTATTTAAGTAGGTTGACTATGTATAAATATGAGATGGATATACTGTGTTAAAATTACATATAAATCAAGTCATGCAAATTATACATGGATATTGTCACACCACCTAGCCCACCGAATTGATCGTTTCAAACTTTATTCGAATTGAATAACACTGCTTTTAGTTTTTGCTTTCGTATATTCCAATTGTGACCAGGTTAATAAAACGCGTATCACTTGTCACTTGTTGGGAGTGAAATTGTACAATGCGTGGATCGTGCATTAGACGCATCAACATTATCAGTACGCGTGCAGTATCTTGTACAGTTTCACACCCAACAAGTGATACGCATTTATTAACCTCTAGCTGAGGTTCAGCAGTACGATAAAACCACGATACACGATATACAGTATAATAGGGGATATTTTGCTATCATAAGTTTACGTACCCCGCAATCTTCACAGGTTGGGCCTCGGAAGGACGAATTTTCATCACATACACATTTTCCACAATCACATTCACCAAATCCATTACAAAGCAGCTATAAAAGAAAATAATTTATAATATACCACACACACATAATGAATAATAAAAAATAAACAGCAAAACTGGGAGAAACTGTAAACGGATGAAAAGGGGATGGATAAATTAGCCTATTACTTTTTAGTAATTGCGATAATATTTTTCTAAAAATGTCCTATCTGCAATGGTTAGCATTGTAGCACATCTACTGATCACTTGGTGGTCTTGTTATGGCGGCATCCATGGGTCATTAATGTAAGTCATAGTTCAATTGAAAAGTGCCATTTATTAAATAGTGTAGGATGAGTGATGATGAATAAAAGAGAATGAACACATGTTATTTGTGTTGTAATTTGTTCCTCTTCATCTTCCAATATAAAAACAATAGGCCTAAAAATAATTGTGTATTTATGGCTCCTTTAGAGGAAAGATTAACAATTATTGAAATAAGTAAACACCGAACAGAAAAAAATCTCACCCCGGTAGTAGCCATACAGGCGTCATTAGTATCTGGACACTGACAGGCGTTCCCTGCATAGCCTTTGTGACATTGACATTTACTCGTCCACGTGTTTTCATCACAGATACATTTCCCGCGTTTTGGGCCTATACGAAGTTCAAAAAAATATTTATTATTCTAGGGTTAAAACAAATTAACTGCCTTAAGTTACGGCAAGCAATCTGCCTGACACTCTGTACAAGTTTTATCATAACTAAAATTCTATGTGCAGCAATTTCGAGGCTTTTGTTACTACGCTTGTACGAGTAAATCTCTTCGCATTTTTGGTTTTTAAAAAAATCCGACGCAACCCGGTGCGTATCTCTCACTTGTAATGTGAGTGCACAATAGCAATCTGTTTACCTTCCGGGCAAAATGGGAATCCATCTGTGCGCGCCCTTGTCGAACACTTGGCAAAAGACTATGTAACTCTCTCAGTGGAGCGTCACCGCAATGTGTCCGCGGCCATACTTCTAAAGGGCTAATGTGGTAGTCGCTTCATTTAAGTTTCCCCAATACTATTATGGATTAGGGTTAGGGTTATCTTGTTTACTTATTGGGGAAAATTTAATGAAGCCACTACCACATTTAGCCTTTTAGAAGTATGGCCGTGGACACAGTGCGGTGACGCTCGCTAAGTTATGATGCAACTGTGAAACAGAAATCCGTAATACTATAATTATTGAGATGTTCATGGATAACAAAAGAGGAGGGTTATATAGTCTTTTTCCAAAACTGCCCGCCATACATGGAAAAGACTAATTGAGATTTATTTTACAAGGCGTGCTTATCGGGACTGAAAAAACCATTTCTGCACGGAACGAATTCGCACTCACCTCCACATATTTCGCCTTCATATCTGTCACATGAGAAATTGTCACACTCACAAAATGGTCCAGAAATCACTTCCTTAGGATTCTAAACAGAGAAAAATATCCGGTATATTTTTTAAAAGTTGAACTTAATAGGAATGAGCAAAAATGGCGGATTTGGCTAATAAGATAATGTAATACAGTGTTTTTAATCTGGGGTATTGTCTATGAGTATAAACAGGGCCGGATTTACCATAGGGCCAGATGGGCCCGGGCCCAGGGCCCCCAAATTTTGCGCACTGGCCTGTTATATAGCGAAATTCAGCTTCAATTCGGGCTAAAAAAAGTCTAAGATTGAAATTTTTCGTGCACTTCACGCGCAAATGTCCAAGTAAAATCTAAAAACTTGGCACTTGAGTGCACATGCCTTCCTCACGGTCTGGCTCGGGGCCCCCAAAAAGGTAAATCCAGCCCTGAGTATAAATGACACGGGTAATCCACGCAAGGCCTAAAGCTTACACACATACTGGAAAAATTCTCTTCTGTTAAAGGCGATCGGGATAACAGGAGACATATTTTTTCCCCAGTTTTTTATCATCATCATCATCATCATCATCATCATCATCATCATCATCATCATCATCATCATCATCATCATCATCATCATCAGTCGGCTGCGGATCAGGCAACTACAAGCTTTCTCCAGCTATTGCGATCTTGGGCAAGCGAAACAATTTTGTTTGGCTGCAGCATCCCTTCAGTATCTCCCAGGAGGTGCTGAACATACTGTCCCGGTTTCCTGGTTAGCCATTAAAGCCTTAAGGTTATACAAAGAAACGTATAAAAACGTATAAAAGACGTATAAAGTTGTTCTCTAAAACAGAGTTTTCTCAGTAATCAAATATCGCAGCAAGTGAAATGTTGATGCATTGGATGTAGCTTAACATTTTTCTTGTGTGTTTATACAAATTTTTAGAATAAATTTGAAAATCCTTCGTTTAAAGCCGTTTTACGCACCATGTTCACAAGACCAAAAACGCGTTCCATGACGTTTTTTTTCAAATGTGCGCCCCGTATAAAACCACGCCGAGTGATTGTTTTCTTCTTTTTTGTATTGTTCTACAAATCGATTAAAGAAATAATGTTGCCATGGGGAAGAACCAAATACAGTACCGATTAAATTTTAAAATCCCGTTTTGGGGGAACATTTTCGAGAATCTTGCCTGAGAAAACACTGTCTTGTGAAATTATCGATATCTTGATTACGAGACGTTAATTTAGACATCTGAATACCTACATTATTTCTTAACATTCTGCCAATTGCTATCCCATTTGATTTTCACTCCAAATTGAAGCTAGTATTGCAAAAAAAGAGGTTTTCCTCCATCAGTTCGTTCAAAATTTCAGCGCCAACATGCGTGTTTATTCTAAGAGCCATTGTGCGGACGCGAATGTAATCAAGTAATTGCATCAAATTAATATAGTTATATATCCGCTTCGAGAACAAGCAATTGCGTAAGCTGTAGTATGGCCGAGTGGATAGAGCGTTGGACGGGGAATCTGTTATGAACTATTTTTGTGGGTTCGAGTCCCCGTGTGGCTGAATTTTCTTTCTTTTTTTCTCTTTTCTCATTTTTACTTCCTTTCTTTCCTCTTTTCTTTCTCCTTTTCTTGTTTCATTTTTTTCATTTCTTTCTTTCTTCCTTTCTTTTTCGTTCTTTATTCTTTCTCTCTCTCTCTCTCTTTCTTTCTCACTATTTCTTTATTCTTTCTTGCTCCTTTCTTTTTAGTTTTATTTGATTGATTCGGTGACTGCAGTGAATCGTGATTGATTGTTTTTCACTTTATATAATTCAGAAATTTGTAGGCCTGCTAAGTCTGTCTTGTTGAATATTCTTCCCAAATTCGATTTGCAAATAATTGCTTTTTGATATTGTTGTTGATGTTAGTTCTTCCCAAATTCGATTTGCAAATAATTGCTTTTTGATATTGTTGTTGATGTTCCCGGGTTGATGTTAGTATTGTTGTACCCTATTACATTGTAATCAGGGGAAAAGCAGCATTGATTTATTTCATCAAACATAGGCTATAAATTCAAAATCAACACATTTTCCAGGGCGACTCACGAGCTCCGCTCCGGGCACGTGCTA
The DNA here is from genome assembly GCF_039555335.1 of Amphiura filiformis. NCBI lineage: Eukaryota > Metazoa > Echinodermata > Ophiuroidea > Amphilepidida > Amphiuridae > Amphiura > Amphiura filiformis. The sequence goes on from NC_092637.1 coordinate 27,484,334, forward strand.
TAAAGCCAAGTTTCATGTCTTGACCGTGGATCGATATTCTATTGTAAGTAGGCTTGCATGGCTGTTTCTGTTATGAACTTACGCCCCTCTGAAATCAAGCGCATGAAAAACTCTCGGCTAACCTTAATGTACTATTTCCGTCAAATTTTGATTTTGTTATTCTTTATTCAAAATGTTGAAATAGTATTAGTAATAACTGACGGGAAGGGTTGCTGTTCATTTTATGCTGAAATAACAAGGTAATGTAAAAGAAACCGCACTGGTTATTTTGGACATTTAACACGCAGTTCTATGGGAGGACATATTATCATAATTTTGCTCTGTTGATCTACGAAGACAACACATTTGGCTGATTCCATTTAGGTGCAAGTTGGGACACGTGTAAACATTACAAATCGTCGGCCGCAACACATAGTGGCGTACGTGAAGGACAAAATACGGCTCCGAGCAAAACATTTTTGAAGGATATGCTACTAGTAAAGGAGTCAATACTCCTCCACTGTTATCTCTCAGTGGCCCGATTCCATTTGAAATTGAAGTTTAAGGTTCAAACTATTAAGCTGTATCTTTACTAGTTAACAAGGAAGAACTATTATTGGATAATAGCTAGCTCTAAACCTATACGCCACTATGTGAAACAGAAAATTTGGAAACTCGCTCTACGCCACTATGTGTTGCGACCGACGAAATATGCATAAAAATCAGGTTTGAAAAAATTAACCAATTTCATATTACAAGATCGTACATTATGGCTAAAAATAAAAAACAGTGTACTTCATAATATATTAATATTGATTTTATTTGAGATGCGTCAAGAAAGCCAATTATTGCATTTATATCTCTATGGGGTTTTCGGGGTTATTGGATTAAGGACATAATATATCAATCAGAACCTTTCATCTTGCGTGCAAGCTTTATTTGTCTCAATATTTGAGTGTAAAGACCGACCCACCTTAAGCATGCACGTATTTTTTTTTTTGGGGGGGGCTTTGGGGCGCCATCCCCGGGGTCAAAGTAGGGGGCGGCAAAAACGAAGGGGGGCGGAAGAAGAAGGGCGGCAAAAACCGGGGCGGCAAAATGAATGGGGCGGCAAAACGAATTAGCAAATAAAAAGGGCGCAAAAATTGAAAAAACATAACAAAATTTGAAAAAAGGTTGCTTTTTGCTCTTCACTTTTTCAAACGACCGTGAAAAAAAATGGGTCAACCTTTTCGGGCTGTTAAAGAAGGGGCGGCAACATTGTTTCTTCTTCAGCCCCCGGGGTTGGGGCGGCCACGGTACGCCACTGTTAAGTAACTCTATGTTGAAGGAAAAGATAAGGTACTAGAGAGTACTTAAATCTGTATCATAATATAAGACAAAACAACATTAGTTAACTCGAGTACCTGACGCAGGAAGCATTGGCATTCCCCGCAGTAACACTCACCACGACCAGAGCAAATTAAAGTCGAGTTAGATCTGCAATAAAGAAAGAAAAGTATAAATGTTTATTTCGGTCATTGCATTGTCAGGCCTCAAGCGTGTTTTCGTACGGACATGATAAAACCAGATATGTCTGAAAGCCGCCAAAAATGCCGGTTATTTGAACCTCTACCATCATCTACTTTTTGAACGACTGAAACTACGCACCATGACCCTAACACTCGTAGGTGGCCTGTGCGTTGATGGGGAGACACCCAGGCTATGGTATTTAGTGATATTTTATAGGGTTAGGTATGATGACCATGAGATCGGTGCGCGTGCGTTATTGGTGCACACCGTCATCATCCCTATATCTTCGTGTTAAAAATTGCCGTGGTAGTACGATAAATCCTCACGTTTTTCAACAACTACGCATGGTGATTTTGAGCTATTTTGTTCGAGATAGGCCGTGCGACTCAGGCTATGCATACAATTTGAGATTTTGAGAGCCGGCCACACTGTTTCTATTCTATGTTTTACGATTTTCGCATGATCAGTATATGGCTGGCCGTAACCGCCACAACGTGGAGCTGCTACGCGTAGCTTACTTTTCGCTTCGCGGAGCTAAATTGACCAATCATGTTAGATCTTTTCATTACGCGGAGCCAGTTGATGCATCATCGTTCCAGAGAGAGAAAACTCTTGCCAAAATTAATGTTTACTATAATTATGTGGATTTTAAATGAATCGAATGTAAATAAACCACAAACAGTTGTACAGGATCAATACCATTGTTTGATTAGTGTATAGTCAATGTTACCTTGCATGCATGTGCCATGTGTGTGGCGTGTTTGTTTGTTTGTCTGTGTCAGGCCAGGATCACTGACACCCACGGTACTGATACTGTCATACTATCACGGTGATCGTATTGTTGAATGTTGTTGACTTTAAAATAATCATGATGCAGTCATGTCTACAGTAGAATTCACCACGACCTTTGAAGGACTTAAACCCCATTAAAAGCTATTAAACCAAGATAACACTCAATGAAAACAGCTCAACTATGTTACATCAGATCTTCTCTGGTTAAATACACACTGCACTTGTGTCTGTTTTACCTGTGCAATGAACAATGAGCTGGTATTATAGTTTCAGTTGGGTGAATGATTATAAAGCGAACGCAAGGTAACAATACTGTCTGGGCTTTTGTTTACGAAATGAGACAATAGTCTGCTTATTGTTAACCAGCGTTCTTGAAAATGAGAAGCATAATGGTTTGCAGACTTAACACGGTTTAGAAATAATTTGTTCATATTTTTTGGTGTTATCTGTCGTTTACATATCCTTCCTAAAACACAAAAGTACCAATATTTACAAACACCTAAATTAGCTAAAAATTTAGGAAATGTTACAAAACTATATTTTCTAGAATTTCAGAGAATACTTTAAATATTGACTGGTTATTTTTTACACAGTGATGTCATCTAGGCAATGGCATAATACTTCTAACATACACTAGGTCACGCGTCAATGGTGAGCGCACTGAGTATTGTGTATAGGAAAACGGGCAGTACCGTAACTACAGTATGTATGGCCTACTACTAGTATATAAAGTAAATCCGAACTGGTTTGCTGAAGGTCGAATTCCGCAGGCCACGCCGCGCAAGATGTACAAATCAGCTCCCGGCGATACACTGCAGATCGCAGAATTGTGTGCATGGTTTACCACCACTCTGCCTAGCTATATAGTTGTGTACAATACTGTATGAGTTTCTTGTGAGTGCATGTCCATCTTAATAATAAGTCGGTTCGTACTTTTCATAAATTACTTTTTGAATCATAACTATCGTGACCGAGGATATCTTGCAACTACGTGAAGCTCGTCTGGCAAATTCTTAATGACTAAATTCGCTTCACGTAATGAGTAAGTCGTACTTGATTGGTCAGTTTTACCTCCGAGTAATGAAAAACTCTAACATGATTGGTCAATTTGGCTCCACGGAACAAAAAGTCAGCTACGCGTAGCAGCTCCACGTTGTGGCGGTTGCGGCCTACCATATCAGTATCCCATATGATATTTCTATTGTAAGAAAATTTTATTTGTTGTCACGTAAATCACAGGTTTCGTTTAAATGTACTAACTGGAAATTAAATGTACTAATTAGTGAGGACCGGTATTTTGCTGTGGATATGTTTAACTGCAATTTTGATGTAAAACATTTGAAATCCGCTGTAAAAATTTTGATAATATTCAACTCTTTGAGAAAATTATTTTATAAAGGAATGCTGGTAAAACCAGGTGCAATACAATGTACATTATTGACACACTATCACGCTCTTTATCTTCGTCAATAATAGAATAATCGATTTCAATCGAATTGAATGCATGAGTTTGTAGTTGACTACTGAGCGACCTAAGCAATCGATTGCTAGCCAATCAGATAGAACTCCTTTTCTTGCGTTCAGTGAAATACCACTCGCCTGTCGCTCACTACCACTCGCCCGTCGCTCACCAACGGAGTATTAAATTTATATTTATCGTATAGGACGTCGACGGTGTGTGGTGCCTTTATTAACTTAATTACAACCGTTAGTACATTATGTTGTTTCCATTAAAAAACCCCATACTGGCCACTACTTACGAACGACAGTTTTCATATCCCTCACCGGTTCCCGACTCTACATCACATTCACACTCCTTGCCATATCTATTAGGATTACAGTAGCACACACCGCATGCAAATGTTCCATTGCCATCGCTGCAGAGATCACTGTTTGGGATCTGTATATCAAAATTAAGGTAAATCTTAACAATAACAATTTTTTTTAACAACCTTCATATTTCGGTTGTCATCATATAAATATAATTATGCAATGTTATCAAAACAAAGTTATATTCTGATCGAGAAATTAACACAAATGACTTCAAGAACAAAGAGGAAGAAGCAAATAGGTCATTAAGGGCGGCTTCAAAACTCTACCGCCAGTTGAACGGCGGTTGAACCGCGTTCCATTCTTTTAGAACAATAGAAAACGTCTCCAACCGGACAGAGCTGGGGCGAACTGGCGGGCAACAGTTCTGACACTGCTTATACAAATGGCCAGTATTGTTTAGTCAGGTGGTTTAAAACAACACAAATCCACAAAATATCAATAACATGGAAGAAATAAAAAAAAAAATTCTCACCCCTTTCTCTTCACATTCACAAGAACAAATAACTTCAGTTGCTATCACCAGAGCATCTTTCAGTCCGTATGGTTTTACATAAAACCTATGAAGAAAAAAGACTAGTTATGGACGTGTTCAATTCAGAACACCGGGGTTCAGAATTATGTACTTCGGCAATATTATGTGTTACTATATTTGACAATGTCACCTGTACAGAAAACAATCTTGTCCAATTAAATTGACGGACGCAGTTTGTTTAAGGGGGTACTACACCCATTGATTTTGTTTTGCATTTTTTGCATTTTGTGAAGAAATTACAAAAAAAATTGGACAAAGTGGTATGCAAAATGAAGGGCAAATCTTCTCGTTTTATTGGTGGCATCGGTATCAACGTAGCTTACATGCTTTTAAAAGTAGAAGCCAAAAGGTGGTACATCACTGATGATTTAAATTCACTTCATTTTGGAAAGCTTACTATCAACGGATTTCGTTAAAATTTTGGATATGTGTTGCTAACACGTTAGGGAAATAAAGTTGATATGTAAAATGGGAATAAGTGGTTCCAGATTTCTTTTATGACTTCATGAACTTGGTGCTCCACAACTATCAAAAAAGGAACTGGTTAAAATGCTTCTATTTTCAATGTTGAGCTATATTTTGTATTTTTAACTTGCGACATTATTTCACTGAAACTTAATTAAGCCACAGGTAACAGGTTACCACAACCATACTACAGCAATGTTGAAAAAATTGTATTTCTTGTCACCTATACCACCATATTGGGTAGTTTTCCGTAAGCTTAACGTTTGTGATTTTGGTAACTATTTTATATTTATTTGTGAAATCCATCTCAACTAGGCATTCTAAATTATACTCACCATTTACATCCCAAGGTATATTAGTATATCCACCTTGCACTTCTCGATATAATCCAGTTAAAGACAGAATATCAAAATTATTCCTCATTATGATATCACAAACTCTCACATGTGTATTCAAAATTGATGCTTAAATTTGACCTGAACCAATTGACCTATAACCTGACATACGGTGACCTAATAGCCTTTTCTTCTCCTAACAACACATTATAATATTATTGACTAATGACTATACATCCATTGTGTAAGTGTTTATATATTTTGCATGCACCACTAGATTTTCTATAGAGAGTATAACAAAGGATTTAATGTATTCTATTCATGTACCCTACTTGAACATGCTGAATAGAATAAATCATGGTTTGTTATGAAACACGCATCTGAGTAACTAGGATACAGTAAACAAAATATATATAGGGCTAAAATGACTTACTACAATTGTTTAAAAGCACTTTTTTTTCTTCTTTTTTTTCATATTTTTTTTTATTTCACATGATCCGTGCATATATCGCCTAGCTATAAATGAAAAAATATTTATTTAGACCAATCAAACCAATATATGGGTGTAGTACGCCCTTAAAGAAGTAAATCAAAGTTATACTACCATGCCCGTTCGCAATATTTCATTGAGGGGAGGTGCTGATTTGGAAAAAGTCGACTCTTTTTTCCAAAGGGGGGGGGGCCGATTTTGTGAAAAGTGGACACAATTTTGACCTTTTTTGTCCAAAAAAGCGTAAAAAACCTGATTTTTTTGCTCCCTACGCTCGCAAATTCTGAAATTTTGGGACTTTTTGTAAACATTTTCAAATTTGGGGGGGGGAGGGGGAGGGGGGAGGTGGGGCTGCGTACGGGCCTGTATACTACAATATCTGTCGGGTACATTTCTGCAAATCCCGGTTGCAAACAATAATCGCAAACCACAAATATACCGCTAGCAATGGATATTCCGTACTAGGTCAGTAAGCACGTACAGTACGCGACTATCGACGATTTACGGTGTGGTACCAGGTCGATGAGGGTGTATGAAACAAAAATACCCTTTTAAGTATTTTGGATATTCCACTAAATAAATATAAGGGGTGAGCGCCTTGCCGGGCGCCTTGCATGGGTTATTGCAACGGTTTCATTTATAGAATGAGAGAGCATTATGTTTAAAGGTATGCAATGGTATGACAAGTTCGGTATTGGATTGACTAGCTAATGATGGAGAGAACGCCTGCCCGATCCGAAACATGTGGAACAGAAACTGGGTGTTGAATACTTACTCTAAAGTTTCTATGGATTGTGATTCCCTTTAAAAGTGAAACTAACAAGTTTTAGAAAAAGTTTAAAGAAAGCGTTAAAAAATCGTAACCATCATAAGTTAAAACGCATAAACAGAAAGAAAAGGGGTCCGACCATCAACTCATAGTTAGAGATAGATGGACCACTTAGAACTGGAATCAAGTGTGGATTGTATACACAGAAGACTCCATTCGGGACAATGAAACTTACCCACGACTCACGTCCTCCTCACAACTGGTTGCCGTTATATCTAAATCAAAACTGATCACCTGACCCAATGAGAGCCCTGTGCAAACTTTCTCCCCAGGTCTATTGTCTCCCTCACCACAGTGAGCTGTGTAGGCAATGTTGATTCCCTCGGGTGCTGAGTCTATCAATTCTATTTTGGAGGTTATAGCCTGTCAACAGTCAAATAACATGAATATAAAATTTACAAAAACACAATATATTACATATACCTTACCCAGGCAAAAAAATTCATGGGTATTCCCAAAATTCGCTACTGGTTGCTATATGCAAATTATGCCATGAACATGAACATTAAAATAATATGTGTGCGTCTTCGTCGTCAAGGATACTTTCTGGCGCAGTGTATTACAACAAGATGTTGTGCATCAATGCGTCTACACAACCTCGTTGAAAGCTGCGTTACACACAAATAATGCACACACTATCATAACGTAAATTAGACGTCGGAACGGATGAATGCCGTTACCGTTCAAAGTTTGAAGTTAAAATCGCAAATATAATTGGTGTTCCTTCCGTCTGATATTTCCAATTTCTAACTTACATTGTATTGCTCCTTAATGATAGATATGATATTACTAGAATCTGGTGCCAAGGTACCGACAGCTGCTCCAGTGATATGCTTTGCCATTGACTGTGAAAGAAACAAAACATGAAGAGGTATGTGAATGAACATATTACAATTGAACGCTTTACTTGTCAGTACTATGGTTTGAGAGCTACGTGCCTATGTGTCAAAATGACTGCAGAATTGGCACTACAGAAGGTATGTTGATATCTCCATTCAGTAACATTAAATGACTTGACAAAAACACAACAACGCAGTTATTACGCTTGTTTTGTTCGTGTTGAGCATTTAGGGCAAGGTTCCGAAGGCTCCTTAGTCTGAAGGCTCGCTAGTTCGAACACGTAATTTACCATTCGCTATTCCGAATTCTGAAAAAGGTTCGCTAGTCCTAATATCGGGTACTCTAGTCCGAATAATAAATAAGGTTCTCTAGTCGGAATATAGAATGAGGCTGGCTAACCCTAAACGGACTACAGAACCTTCGGATTAGCGAATTTGGTTTTCGGACTAGCAACACTTCGGACTAGAGAGAAGTCACGGACCTGTTCCTGGGTTTACTACAAGGCTGACATACTGAAGAACACTACACATACCTCGTAAAATTCTTGGTAAAGTGCTGCAATGGCAAATATCGGATAGATATTATTATCGCTGATTTTCGAATTCAGGTGTCCTATAGTAGGAAAATCCTGTACATAGGATAAAAGAGTTTTTCTCATGTTTATATTGGTAACTAAACTCAAAATATTAACGCAATTTAAAAGGTATCATCTACATAAAGAGAACAAAAAATCCCACTTTTGGGGGGAAAATTACAAAGTTCTTGATCTTTCATTACCCATTTCACTTCCCCTCCCTTGTCACTGAAAGAAATTAAATTCCCGGTGTCTCATGTTCCGCCTGGTTATTTAAACAGTGAAGGTACTTTTTGATAACCAAACAACTAATCACCGATGTCACGAAGCGATCTATCAAATAATAACATACTGGCAGACATCTTATTTTATGGACATTATGCAATCCGCCAGTGCACATAACTATGCTTACACAAGGGGATGACCAAAGCTTATCATTGACGAGTAACTCCTGGTCAAATAGTACATCAAACCCTCCCTTGTCACTGGAAGAAATTAAATTCCCGGTGTCTCATGTTCCGCCTGGTTATTTAAACAGTGAGGGAAGTTTTTGATAACCAAACAACTAATCACCGATGTCACGAAGCGATCTATCAAATAATAACATACTGGCAGACATCTTATTTTATGGACATTATGCAATCCGCCAGTGCACATAACTATGCCTACACAAGGGGATGACCAAAGCTTATCATTGACGAGTAAGTCCTGGTCAAATAGTCCATCGCCAGCATCAACACTACCTAAACGGCAACCCGTTAGCTATGTCTTTGATCATGCTGATAATACTCTCATATGACTTGCCTGTTCAACGCTTTCTGTGTACTCATTTGTGACAGGGTCCAGATGACACTTCCCGTCGTTTGGGGTAGAAATTCCACCTATCTGAAGCAAACATTGAAACATATTATGTATTAATTTATTTTAATTATGTAATAAATATTTCTCTAAATATAAGAAGAGAAAAGACAATTGATTAGAATCTGTTTTTTCAAAGTCACAATACCCACATACTGCTCTTCTTTCTTCATTTTCTGCCAATCGTTTCCACACCTTTCTCCATTCTCTTCTTCATCTTCTTCTTCTTTCACCTTCTTCTCGTCTTCTCCTCGCCTATCTTCTACATCTTTTTCTTCTATGTACGTAATATTCTTATTGATATTAAAATTACCCTTCCGTCCCCTGCAACGTGAACAGAGCTATCACTTGTGTAAACCAACATATGCCTGGCTGTATCTCTCCAGCCTATCAAATCCTACAATATATGGAAACAAAATATAACATTATTTAGGACCCGTTAATGGTCATTAAAAACTTGATCGATGCTGACAAAAAGAAAGCAACGTCATATTTAGCTTCTTTCCTTGCATTTAAAATCCACATATTAAAGGTAAATTAAGGTCTAAACTACCAATCTTAGGAATTAAATAAATATAGGAATTAAAAAAAAAATCAAGACAAGGTTATCAAAGTAATTTTTATTTTTTCATAAAATATACATACTGAATATGCGGCTTGAGCCATTTATCCCTTTTTCCATCGCTACAGATTAGAGATTATGCGCACAGATGAGAGAATTTGGGAAATGCAGTTCAAAATCACAAACTTCAACGTCTAGAGGATTATGTATTCAAAAACACCCTGCCATTAAAGCCTCAAGAAGTCGAAGTGAACGCGAAAATCTATAGTGAGCCGTAAATGAACGAAGCGTCGTCAATTTAAGAACAAAAATAAAATGTTTCCATATTTCCTCATAGATACAAAATTACCACTTACGTATTATCTAGTTAAAAGACTAGTTATTGGAAATCTAATTTGGTTTGGGTAAAAACACGCTATATGTTGTTGAATTAGGTGTTAATAATTTTCTGTTCCAAAAGTCAAGCTTGGTATATTTTTTGTGTGTGTGCTCATGACGTACAAAAATTCAGTTTGCGAAATGAAGTTTTTAAAGAACTTCAACAGCAAGGGGATTAAGCTCGTAGTTCCCTTTTAAATGGTCTGTTTTTACTGGAGCGAGCAGTGTAGCATACTTCTGGAAGAGTATAGTAGGTGCATTATAAGCTTATATATTTTTCAATAGAACATGTCATTGGTTGTGTCTGGTAAGAAATGGGGTTGGGAGAAGGAGGGGGACAGGGAGGTGCAGTGGTGGTAGCCAAGAAGGCTCCAAGAGGAGGGCAGCTCATTCGTAGGAGATCTTGTCCTCATACTTGACCTCCCCAGTTGTCTTGAAGTGTCACCAGTAATCCTCTTGACAAAACAAAAGGGAGAAAGTTTGAAGCAGTCCGGAGATGCAGTCGCTTACGGCCTTCTTTTCTCGCCCATTGATACACATGTCCCGAGTTTAAGTGACAAGACACTGTTGGTGGAGTGACCACTTAGACGTTCGCGTTGAAGTAAATCTGAGCAAGAAATTCAATCGATATATTTGAAGTTGCCGCCGTGGCAATTTAAGTTAATTTTCAAATGTCATTTCGCAAACTTTCTATTGTCCACTGAAATGCGATATGCGTATGAGATCTGCCTTACAAAGAAAGAAACTGCGATTGGCATCTTTAATACAAACGCACGGAGTAACGCACGGAGGACATTCTTTATACGGCGGTCACGTGGTTCAAGCAACGTGACCAGTTTCCTACACGTATCATTTGATCATTTTTAAAAATAGAGTCATGATAATATGCATGCAGTGGTCCTTTTTGATCACCGGCATTTGGGCCATGTATATATTTTTATGGGTAAATTATTGAGTATAGTGCAACAGGATTGGTTTTTTAATGCACTAAAAACATAAAATCGAGGATAAATAATGAGTGGCGGAGATATGTTGTAAATTTTGTTCATTTTGAACAATTCCTAAGTAAAAACGAAGTTTTTGACTCACGTTTTAGTGACGTTTCACCACTACACTAGTGGCTTCATCAGACTGGCAACTCATCACATCTGACTGTTTCCTTTTATGGGTGACAGTAGGTACCGTTGAGGGCGTGATGAGTTGGTCAAAGATGTCCTTGTTTAGAGTGTCATGTCCTTTTCTGCGGATCCAAATGGCTTCCTTGAGCCACCTGGTAGTCTTATCAGCTTCACGATCAATGACCTTGGATTCCTCCCAATTGATTGAGTGATTTGTGGAGGCAACATGGTCGGTGATAGCAGATTTGTGAAACTCAGTGACAGACGATTTGCGATTTGCACGTGTGAATGGTCTGGCTTCAAATTTCTCAACCTCTTTTTGGTGCTCTTTAAGTCACATCTTTGACCAACACATCACGCTCTCAACGGTGCCTACTGTCACCCATAAAAGGAAACAGTCAGATGTGATGAGTTGCCAGTCTGATGAAGCCACTAATGTAGTGGTGAAACGTCACTAAAACGTGAGTCAAAAACTTCATTTTACTTAGGAATTGTTCAAAATGAACAAAATTTACAGTTAAAATCTACATTCCTAATGAACTTGTTCAAAGAGGGGGAAATATGTGGCTACTTACATCAAGCTGTGGTACAATAATACACAGAAGGCCTACATTTTGCACAAGCCCGCAAGATCGCATGATGTTTACATAAAATATATTTACAAACCTACCTTGCATACAGCAATCTGCATAAGTGCGTCCATACCTCCTTCCGGCCTTGTTATACTTGAAGAATAATTCGCTAGCCTAACCATTTCCTGGATTATGTGATAAAAAATATTTTTATTTCAATTGAATTGCGTAACGGTATGAATCAAATGTTATCATTTTATTACTGAATATGGCATCTAGCCCCTGATACTTTTTTTTTTGCTATACTGTTCATCCCTCATTGTTACGATTTTTATGTGTATAAACGATTTTTTTGCACTAATATGGGGAGGCTTTTTGATTTTCAAGAAGGTTGTCTTGTACAAATCAATGCGCATTTGTTTTAGAAGCCCCATTCACCTAAAACCAAACCAAAACGAAACAAAATTTCATATTTCAGTGTATATGTGAAGTGATTAAAAGTGCCCGCCGAGTTGTCTTGAAGGGAAGTTCAAACTCTCATTCAGATTTTCTGAATCAGATACAGAATCTGAACTGTATCTATTGTTATGCAATATGCCTATTACCCCGAGGGAAAGAATTTTGGTTCAAGTATATTTTGAGAAATCCCAAATATACTTGAACATCAAAATTGTAAATCGTATTAAAATGAAAGAAATTATTGTCGCCTATTTACAAAATGGCGTTTTGATTTTAGCAGCACAAGGGGAGGGGGAGGGTTCATACAAAACAGCATTGTTAATCAAATTTGAAATCAATAAAGAAACCAATACCAACATCAGAAAGTAGCATAAATAACTGAACACTTGACTTACAGGAAATTGGTCCAAATCGGTAGTTAAACTGAGACTGTTCCTGACGCCATAGGCTGGGGCACATGTGTACACTGGAGGTAGATCAGGGGGGTTACATGACTCTTCCAACCTTTTGGTAAAAGTAAAATTGAGACACTTACTAAAGTCATCTAAAAACTTATGGACGATACTCTACAAAATGACGAAGATGATGAATGTTGATGATGAGGACGATGATAATTTATCCTTCGTGATTTATTACATGAAGGATGCTCACAATATTCATCACTTTCTACTGTGATTTCTTGATGGTTTTTTTTATAAATAAATTATGACGTCAATATTCATGCGAAAGGCTTGGTAATTCTTGAAATTTAAATAAATAAAACGATGATGATATTACAAGTTTCGCCATCGAGCAATAAATAAAGCAGGAAACAAGATAAGTGAGCCTGTCGGGAATTGAACCTAGGACCCCAGTTTTACGAGACATGCGCCTTAACCACTTGGCCACGGAAGCAGGTTCACCGTTTTTCATGAACAAAATGAAACAAAAGAAAATAAGAAGAGTTCACTCACTCTGTAGGATCAGTGTACACGTATGGATAAATCTCCTTATCAACAAATGACCCAAACCCCATTTGAACGTCACTTGATAGTTTCTGTAATTCACGTGCTGAAAAAAGAAGAAAAAATAAAACCAACAACACACACTTCGACCTAAATAATTTGAACTGTTAAACCCACGCAAGGAAAATGAACTGTGGCATAATGAACTAACATGAAATAGTAAACCATTTAAGGAGTTAAATTTCATTTTGACAATTACCTATTGGCATTAAGGTGTGGGGTATGGGCGAACTTGAAGTATAGGTATCTGGAAAGAGGAAGTAACGAGTTACCCCAAATCACAGCAGCAGGCAGTGACTGGGCCGCTAAGTGCGAATATGTATTTATTTTGGAAGTTTCGTGTTTGTTTTAAATTTTGGGCGTTTTTCCAAAACTTGATAGTTTTGGTGATATTTCAAAAATGCGACATGGCAAAGACAACTCTTTGGGCACGCACATATTTTGTTATTGTTATTGCAGTTCCTTTCCACATACCTACGTTACCATTCGCTTTGGTGATTTCCTAATATTGTATATTTTGTGACTGCAATTTGGCATTTTCAATGCATTTTAAGTTTATCATGAAATTAACGCGAATATCTAGTCACTAAAATGCTAATATACCCTTACTATATCACTTCCGGTCCTTCACTTGCATAGTAGCCTATTATTAGCACACCTTATGTTTCCTTTCCCTTGAGTTCGGTGGCTTATTTTTTAACCTTTATATAGTTAACAACTCCCATGAAAACCTACCTAGAACTGAGCCCAGGTTTCGCAGATTTTTCAGATCGTCTACCATAGATTTACTGAGATCCATGAGGTAATACAAATCCAATGGGTAATCCTCAGCAGGACGCACCAATAGGGTGATTCGTTGTGTCTCCCCTAAACAGGAATAAATGAATATTAAAAAACCACTATATAATACCAAACCGTGGGCTACATGCTGCATATCATATATAGGTACATTAATACAGTGGAACACAGCGCAAAATGTCCATGGGGCTAAATAATTTGCAAAGTTGTACCGCCGACCAGCCGAATGGCTGCCGGGTATATTATTACCAACACAAGCATGTAACTGTTTTTTGTCTGGGGCGGACATTTTAAAAATGAATTTAGAAGAGCAGCAACGACACCACTTGCATTACATTCCAGATGTTAGATCTACATCATATGCAACATTTGAGGAAAAATGAACGGGTCCATTTAATTTTAGGGACATTTGTCTATAACTCTCGTCTGTACATGTAGCCCTATGGAGAAAGTGCCCGTTGAGGGCGCTATAACCCCCATTTTAGGAACAAAAATATGATTTAAAAAAAAACTGACCCGTGCGAATTTTCTAAAATTTTCAGAGTATGTAGTATGAACATGTAGAAATATAGTAGAAAAGTTGCCCTACCTGCTCTTCTCCGAAAAAATAAAAAGTCCTATAATACCTCATTGATAATGAAACCTAGGTGATACCCTTTATACAAACATGTCCTCTCCTTACCTTTTCTTAATTTAAGCTTGATGAGTTGAGGTTGCACTTGAACTGTCTTATTTATAGGCGAAGTATCTGCATCTCCAAGAGGTTCATCCTAAAAACATAAATCGGTCATTTCAAAGAGCATGAACAAAATGTGTATTCCTGAGAGGAATTTTACCGGTGAATGCTATCAATCTTAAATCATTTATTCGCGATATCAATGTTCCAAATTCGCAATACATTGTCTGACCTGTCGGGAAATTTCCTTTAATTAATAGTTATTCTATTATTAATGCATTGCTATCATATTGAATATACTTTGAATAGATTTTAGTAAAGCATTTTTTACCAAAAAAAGGTCAGAGTTCAGGTGTACCTAAAATATGCCAACCCGTCCCACAATGCATTAGTAATTTGTAATGTCAAACCATTTAAAGTTTATCATTTGCATATTTAACGATATGGTTTTTTTCTGGAAGGAAATGACATTTCGGAATGAAACCTAATTGGTGAAAATAAGCTATTATGATTTCCAATTAACAATTTTCTGCGAAAAACTACACTCGGAAATATAACGTTCTTGAAAATCAGTTTCAGTTTCAATTTATTTATCTAATATCAAAGGTGTATAATAACAACAAATTAAATAAGTGTTTGATCTAAAAATGTGTAAACCATACACATAATACAGAGAAATAAATTGCCACATAATGGCAAAATGCCATTTATGACTTCTCATGCATTATAATGCATTCCAAGAGGCCTCTACATAGATTGTAATCTTTTTTGAATATTAAAAAAATGAACCACATTCTGTGTTGGTACAACATAACAATGCCATTTTTTAGATGCTATTTATTCATTCTTTTGGTAATTGTCTGATAAGTTTCAACTCAGCATCTTAAAAGCAACTTTGACTTATGAGCGCATGATGACTGAGGTATCACGAGTATCAAAATATCGCACAACGAAAGTTGACTAATGTACACCTTTGTTTTCATTTATTTTCATTATTACTCTAATGCCCCGCCAAATGCATGGTGGCTATGACGGTGGTAATGAAGCTAGACATTTCAACCACAACGGAAAACGATCATACATTGTCATAGGGGGCCTTTTTCGTTTTTTCTTGCTTGAAAATGAAAAACGTAAAACGAGTGGAGCACTACCTATAACCGACTAACGCTAACAAGCACAAAACTTAAATTAAATACAATAAATAAATTAATTAATTAATTAACAAACTTACAGTGTACCCAATTCAGACACTTTTGTTTCCTTTTGTGTGTTACAAAATATACGAAGATTGGTGCAAATGCTACTTGTTAATCATAATAAATCATAAGCTGAAATAACATCCAAACTGGTATGTTTTCCCAGCCACAATATTTGTAATTGATCTCGTGACCATCCTATGATCGTTTTAATTTCTAGACTTTGTCTCCATTTTACTTGATAATGTTACCCATTACTTAATAATGATCAATCTGTGTGTGTATTAACTTGTTATGATCACGAACCTTGATAACATCGTATGAGCCTCGTGGATTGGTAATATTTAAACACCCACTGGTGATAAGACTGTCCTCCAAATCACATCTTATGTTAAAGACCTATATAGCAATAACAAAGAAAAATAAAGAACAATGTGATTTATCAAACATAAAAACACTGATTAGGCATTCGAATTGGTAAAAACAAAATAATCGGAAATGTGAGGTCACAAATGATTGACGTAACACTTGAACGATTGGAATCTATAATTTCGCGTAAGTTCCAGTAAGTACCGTGATATCGTATTTTGAATAAAGAAACAGTGTCCCATAAAGGCACTGCGTATATTTCGAGCATATGATCAAAATAATTGACAATCGGTCATTTCAAGTTTTCGGATTAGTTTTGGTTTTTGTTCACGTGGTTTCATATTATCCTGCCCAAGCTATTGACTGACATTATTACCGATACCTTTGTCTGTAGACTTTGTTAGAAACTTAAAACCTTTAGACAGCAGTTTCGAATTTCATTTCAGTTTTGTTACATAATCGTGTGACCACAGAATCTATTGGTTTGAAGTTACCTGATCAAAGTATACAGTAGAAGTGTTCAATTAGTTTCGCAGTGCAATATTCACGAGCAGCGAAATCGAACAAGTCAATCTACATTTGAAAGCGTAGTTTAGATAGTCAAATAATCCTAGGATTATTTCCACGTGAAAAATATGTACTGACGAACTTTAATGAGCTATGACATCATCACCCAATTCATATCTCGCCGTGATTTAATAGTGTATTTACTATGCAAATAACCACTTTCCTTGGTCCACAGTGTAACCCTTTGTTATGCTAAATAGCTTTCCAAATTTTACATGGTGAAGGCCACACTCGCCATACCTTAGTTAACATCAAAAGAGGAGCTAGCTGTTTTCCGTGTGTGGGAATATCTAGCGTATATATTTATGTGTATACTATTTGTGTATTTGCCAAATGCCAAATATGGGCATTCTGGCCAATAGTCGGATGGTGTCCACATTTGGCTAAAATATGCCTTATAGTCGATACCTTCGAGTGAGTTTGATATTTTTTTATGAATGAACTGTAGTATGAATGGCAGCAAGCCGTCATCCACATCCACATTCACTACAAAACACTGAAATGCTTGGTTGAAATTACATCAGGTACATGTATCGGGTTTTTAATTTTTTAATTTTTTTGCATGTAATATGAAGATAACATAATTATTGAAATCAATATTGGGTGAATGGGAGATGTCCTCTAATTTTTTTTCTAATGGGTTTCAGTTTTACAGATCGGATACGATAGAAAATAGAAAAAAATATTGTGAAACTTATTTTAAATGCCAACATTTCAATAGATAATAAACAATAGTGCAGGAAGTGCACAGCCTTGCTGTACATCTTTCTCTGAGAGAAAAATATGATACGATACATTTTGAACAATGCAACTTTTGCTTCATTTCATTTCTTCCTTTCCCCATACCTCTTTCACTTACATCTTTTATCTTCATTTTAAATTAAGAGTTTCTTAACTTTTTCACTTCTTCATGTACTTTCTTTCAAACTTTCAGATTTATTTTTAATAGGCATAAGCTAAACAGCCTGAAAAAAGGGGTGCTGTTTCAGAAAGCTTAGGGGAGTGTTTTATTTTAAGCTGCCCATCCTCCTGAGCATTTTGACATGTTTAAAAAAAAATCGAGATTTGAGATGGTGCGGGCCAAAAAACGACATAGAAGAGGATTCGTTTTTGATCCCCCTCCTCTTTTAAACTCTTTTGAATATTTTGATAATTAATATTGTGTGATGGTTTTTAATGATAATTGACATAGTTGGGGGACCACTGGACCCATTTATGCAATTTGTACCATTTATATCTTTATTGTGAGTTCAAGCTCCAATTTAAGATGCGAGGGCGCTGTTCAGCCTAAAAGCTGTTACGCATACACCCCTATTAAAATGTTGTTCTTTTTATGACCACGTGAAAGTTATTTATAATTAACAAAATCTCCTCAAGTTTGAACTTCCTAGATTATATTGTTTTAGCGGGGGGGGGCTCAATCGGCACACCTCCTCCCTGTATACAAAAACTAGTTGCCGTTTTGGCTTCTGTTTTGGTCATGCTGCTGTACTAGGCCTGCTACACATTCTGCTTGAAGAAATAAAATGGTCAATTGGGCCTTCGTTTTTAAATTTTCCGACTTATCAGGGAAGCACTCTCTCCCGGGCACTCTCTTCAGCCAACCTCTGCGTATGGATTTAAAAAATACTGGCTGTTTTGGCATCTGTTTTGGATATGCTCCCGTAAACGTTTTGTTTAAAGCAACATAGTGTAAAATGGTGCATGAACGAAATGACTTGGGCCTTAAATGAGGGGGCACATTCCTGACCCCCCCCCTCCCCCTATGTGTCGCACCCCGAGCCACAGTACTCCACGGTTTACCAAGGAAATTCGCGCCCGGTTGCCGAAGTTCTGTAATAGGCTCTTGAAAAGGAATGAGTTTTCATTATATATATAGGGGGCCTAATAATTTATGTGAAATATGAAAAATTCTTAAACACTTGAGAACGTTCCTGCAATCTTATTGGTTCTTACCCGTGTGATATGACACGATATCACACAGGTCAGCGCATGTGCATCGACGCAATACGCGTACTCGCTATTTGAACCAACCGATTGGCGTAAAACAACACGGCTTCGCCCCGTTGTTTTACTTAAAATAATGATGTCGCCCGTGTTATATGAGACGATAGATGCACTCCAGCAGCTAAAAACAATACCTTTATTCTCTAATTATCATGACATTCAAGTCAGTGATGTTTGTTCATACTTTCTTATCTTCTGAGCATACTTACGTCATCTGTACACCATGCGCATGCGGGGTCACGTTTTAAACACTCCTTGCAGTTTCTTGCAGCATTACAGGAGGTTTGATCTGGTAATTATGATAAAAACAATAATTATTATTATTATAAAAGTAATAATAACAACAGCAAAAACAACAGCAATAACAATAACAATAACAATAATAATAATAACAATAACAATAACAATAATAATAATAATAATAATAATAATAATAATAATAATAATAATAATAATAATAATAATAATAATAGTAATAATACAAATGAAAATAGTAATTAAATAATGAGTGTCTTTAGCAACAGTTTATTAAATAAAATGTGACTTTTTAAATAACCAGTGCTGCCCCGGGGTACATGCAGGTACATGTATTTTGATGAATGATATGCAGACATTAAAAGTCGTGTGAGAGCAGATTTATATGTTTGGATAAAAATGTTTTGACATATCCATAAACTTAAATACCCGGAATATTAAGATGGCATTGAAACACAATTCCAAAGCACTTGCAGTTTAATGTTGATTCTCAATTTTTGTCAAGGGTGATATTATTTTTCTCTTCAAATGTACTATTAATATTTAGGGGTTGTGCAATAATTATACGTACTCCGGGGTGGTGAATTTTCAAAATAGTCTGCCAAATATCGCTCTCTATCCTTTCCTCTTTTATCGTGCCAACAAATCTTTACGCCACCTTCCGACGACGTGCCAAAATATCTTTGCCTCCCCCCTGACACATGCCCAAATTTGGGGAATCCCGATTTAAAACCTTAAAATTGTCTAATTATATCGGAACGGTCTAATACAATCGTGCATGACACACACCAATCAATTATTTACATTGGACTTTGGACCCGGGACTTTGGATTTTCCTTTGTAAATATACACTTAAGTAACGCGCATACTTCCTATCGGCCATTATCGAAATGAATGTATCTTTAATATAAAGAGTCCACACGCATGCTACTACTAGCTTGTGCAGTTATGACTTAACATGACATCTATACACCTTGAATTAAAATGATTATTTCAACCTAATGGCCATCAATATAACTTTCGAATATTATCCAACAAAGGGGGGGGGGTTCTTATGTTTTGTATAAAGGGTTTTGTAATATAAGTGTTCATTATGGAAATAAAAGATTATTCTGTGGAATTTCATCAACATTTGAGAGGGTCTGAGAGGGTCACCAAGGGACCCCTGATTTGACCCACTTAAATGCCACGCTTCTACACTGCAAACAATAGTTTACTAAACACTGAGTAAAAAGGTCACAGCTCAACAGTTGAGTAAAAAATTACTCTACATTGAGCTCATTTAGGTCACAACTCACCAAATGATTAATTGTTTACTCATTTGTTGAGTTGTGACCTAAATGAGCTCAATGTTGAGTTATTTTTTACTCAACTGTTGAGCTGTGACCGTTTTACTCAGTGTTTAGTATGTATTGTGTGTATATTACATAATAATAATGTGCCTACGGTGTGTTTAATACAACTTCGCATGTTCATAGTCAATGCAAACTTACTTTGGCAAGATGACAGCGTCACGTGAAGAATAACAACAAATAAAAACAACGCAAGATGATCACGATTCATGTTCAGGTTAGACGATAAAATCCCGTATAGAATATTAATTGCACAGTATTAATTAATCAGAGTTGCTTAGCGGCACTTCAAAATTGTCTTCATGCAGATCCAACTTTTTAAGTTCAACTCCTCATTGACGTACTTTAAGTATCGAGTTTTCAGACGTACTCAAAGACGTGCTAATTACTGAAAGTGTAGGGAAATGTCGATTGGAAGCTTTAATATGTAGATCATCAGGTTGC
This sequence comes from Amphiura filiformis, assembly GCF_039555335.1. Lineage (NCBI taxonomy): Eukaryota > Metazoa > Echinodermata > Ophiuroidea > Amphilepidida > Amphiuridae > Amphiura > Amphiura filiformis. Next base: position 27,505,130 of record NC_092637.1, read on the forward strand.
AACGATACCACTGCACTGTGTGTCATTTAAAGAAGATGTCGAACAAGAAAATGTTTTGAATTATATTCCCGTGTTAAGTGCCTGATGATTCCTATATATACGAATTATAGGACTGGCGACTTTACGGGGATGCGTTTTCAATAACATGAACAACTATTGGTGTGCGAGTGGCAGTGTAGTTGGAGATGATCTTCACAGCTAAAAATATCACATCAATACTTTACAAAGATTTTGATGAGCAGAAGTACAATAATTCACTGTCATAAACATAATCCAGAAGAAAAAATTTAATTTGATGCCTCCGTATTGCGTATACCCCTTTCCACTTGTAATAATAACAATGCATTTAACTATATGCCACCATACCACGTATACGCCCGTATTTAGAAGATAACTCCTAGTATTTCAAGCCTTAGGGCAACAAACGTCATGGTGATACCAATAATATATGTCTTTCAAAAAATTCCGATGTAAGAGGTGGTATACCTACAGTCGCGTGGGTGACTGCAATATATTTATAAACTTAACCCCAACGAGATCGTGCAATGAACACAGCAACACATCGGTTGGTGGTGTATTAAATTTCATTTTTGTTTATAAATCTGCCGTTAAATTATGAATATTGGGTTAAAGGTTAGAAAAGCTAACTATGCACATGCCGTCGCACAGTGTATTGTAAATCAAATGCCTAAACATTTTTGAAGCTAGAACATGAACAGCGCCACTTTAGATTAGAGAGGAATCGTTATGTTAATTTTATAGACTCAACCAAAACTCAATTAGCAGTGTTGGTTTATATAAAAATGAAGTGTAGGGCACATGTAAATCTGTAGGACAAGCAAATAATCAAAGTTCAAACAAACCTATACATACTCTGTTGAATTTGTTCAAGTCTACACAACAACAATGTCACGTGTCGACGCTATTCATCCAATCATGTTCACATGCTAATCGCCGCCATAATTGATACTATCCTGATTATTGGAGTAACGACTCTCTGAACTCTAGTCTCCCTGATTATTGTTTATACTAAAGGGACCTTTGACCAGTTAGGATCGGCTCAGACATTGATATCAGTACTTATAATTGATAGAAACACAGAAATGTTGAGATAAGTGTTGAGTGTGAGTAAATATTATTAGTGTGATATGGCATGGCTGGAATTTGAAATTATTACTAAATGTTATGAATATGAAACCCGGGTATGAAACAAAAAATTTATGACCGAATTTATGCTTCCGCGAACAAGTTGTAATTACCCAAAGTTAGTTTTACAAGATAAGTAGGATATGAATTGTGAAAACAAATATTACACAGTTTACTTTTGAAACAATGCTTGTGTGCGTGTAATATTGTAGGGAGAGCCAATTCAAATATTCAATTAATAATAATCTATGCAATAAGTACAGCCTGTCTAAAAAAAATTGTGCAAGTGAAAAGCGCCCTCTATGGCAATTATAAAATACAGTTGTGACATGATGCTTACATCAACGTAAAGGGCGTAGTCTTAGCTTTCAAATGCCGTTTGTTCTGTTCAATTTGCTTGTTTTAATCTAGAGATATGTTTAGTTAACAACGAAAGGGTACAATCACAACCATGCCACTTTAATATTTGAGAAAAATATCAAATAATGCACTAATATACTATATTTCAAAGCATCCGCCCTCAAATTGCACACTTTTTTTGCTATTTAACTTGATACTTTTTAATGATTTTAAAGCATATTTTTATATGGACTACAGTAAAGTCCTCGTTTCTATACATCGCATAGACCTATATTAGCACGATATATAACATCATAGTTGTTTGGCATTTGCGGAGTAAATACAAAACCCAATAAAACAAAAACAAGCCAAAAATTAATAAAATAAATAAAAACAACAAAACTAAATTGCATTTCACCTCATAAAAATAGCGCACTAATATACTTTGATAATTTCGTACTCCAGTAAACTTCAGTATTAAATTAATTACACGAAACATAATTATCTCGTTAAAAATACCTATTAGTGCATTTTAATATATAATTCATATACGGTTATTAAATTTTGATATTGAACCCGCATTACTTTATATATGGGTATATATATTGGTATATTAAGGGATCTGGAATGAGCGTTTTGAGCGTTTCGACAGAATTTTTTGTGGGACATGAGAGCACATCAGGCATATCGATTTGCATTCTGAATACGAAGAATGTCTTTCTGATATCAAATATTTTTCACTTTTTGAAATTCACGATAAAATACAAATTTTATGACAAATTATTAAAATTTGACATTTTTGACATTGTTGATATATAAAGGACTCGAAGTAAATTTTTATAAATCTGGTATGTAGCTGGGAGGAAAAGCCGACGATCAATTGAAAATGTTGACCTTTCATATTGAAGATATGGATTTTTTTCCCAAAAAGACCTAATTTCTTTTGGTGTTTTGGGAAAAAATCTTCAATACGAAAGGTCAACATTTTCAATTGATCCTCGGCTTTTCATCCCACCTACATACACCTTAAGTATAAATCATTAGATTTATAAAGTTTACTTCGAGTACTGTTAAATATCAAAAATATCAATTTTTAATGATTTGCCATAAAATGTGTATTACATTGCGAATTTCAAACAATCAAAATTATTTGATATCAGAAGGACATTCTTCGTATTCAGAATGCAATTCGATATGTCTGATGTGCTCTAATGTCCCACAATAAATACTGTCCAAACGTTCATACCCCACCCCTTAATATAAGCACATAGTATTTGGAAACCACGTTTGTCTTTTGCTCAACATCATTACTTGAAACGAGCTGGGTGTGATCCGTTCTTGTACTCAAAGGATATCGGTACTACAGCATACTATATACTTATCATGAAGATGATCTGTTTCCTGAGTGGTACGTAGTAGAGTCAAGAAATAGTAGCATTTTTCGTAGAGTATTTCATGACCCTAGCATCCTTTTTCTTATGACATTTTCAGTAGATATCTACGATAAAGGCTTATTCCAAAAATTTCAGTTGATTCCGAGTTTCCATTTGCGAGTTACGTATGATTATGTGTATTAAACTGCCCCATAGGCCTCACTGCATAGCACTTGGCTTTTTTTACCAAATGTGTCTGAGACAGACTTTTTTGGAAATACTGACATTTACAGTCTCTTCAATGAAACATCGTGTGTTCATTAATTAATTTAACCAATGGACCAAAAGTTCAATCTCTAATGCTGGAGCCAAATACTATTTATTTCATTGGTAATGTCTTAAATGGTTCAAAAACATCTCTGTGGATGGCCGTTATCAAGACTCAACTTATTATATACAAGCGGCAAGGGAAGGACAACACCACATTCAAGGACTTTGCAACAAATCTTGCAGCATGTGTGGAACAGGCCAGCTTGATCAACAGCAGACATGGTAGAGAAGAACTCTTGTCAACAGTATGAGAAAGAGATGATTGAAAGCTATCGCACATAAAGGAGGGCCTAACCATTATTCTCTCGCTGGGTCAGATGGCGCAGGATTGGTCTTCACACGAGTACGCCGTCTACTTCTATCAAAAGCCAAACGTGTTGCACCATACATTCCGTGTGATGAAACGTTCTTCACATCATTAGTCCAAGATGTTGATGGACGTCCCCTTCCACGATGGCCTTCCACGGCTCCATGGATAATCTGCTTCTCAACTCCACCATCCTTTCTTACAATGCATGTGGCCAACGGTTTCAAGACATCAAAGTTTGAATTTTATTGACACAATCTTCAATTTCGGAAAAGGCTTGTTTTACTCCATGTTAAGTTGCTGGACAAATAAAAATGTACACTCGTGTCCCATCAACGTTTTATATCCATGTTTTATATGCAGCTTCAGATTAAACTGGCAAACAAACTCCTAAAGCGGCAAAATAATAGACAAATAATAAGGAGATACCAAGCACCGACCCTTGTGGAACGCTATTATATTAACTTTCAGATTTACTTAAACTTTATTGCTTTGAATGTTAATATAAACTTTTGTACAAACTTACTATACATTGAAGTGATGATAACTTTGCTTTTGAGAATTCAAAATTTTGATTTGAAGCGGCTCGGGTGTGATTCTGTGTATTATTGCATTCAAAAGTTGTTGGTCACACTGCTCTAACACTTTTCAAGAAGGTATAGGTCACGTTTTTGGCTCTTTGTGGTATTAGCAGGTAGAAATAGCAAAATAGCACCATGATAATAATAATTAAAGATACAATCATGCCAGGTGCAGACCTTTCTAGTAAATACAGTATTCTCCTCTGAAGCACCTTAATTCAAACCTTGCACTTATTTGTTGAACTATTAAACTTGATGATCATTTTCTTTCGCAGCGATCATACAAGCATATGCTGACATGTGTGTAATGCAAAGAAAACTGGACTCTGGCATCTTAAAATGGGCTCTTGGTTTCAAGCAACGTTGTTACTGCACATCGGTTATTGCTCCAATTATACGTTCAGTAAATTTGGATAAAAGTATGTATTGCACTGACAAGCCCGAACCTCAATGGTGGTTTGTAGAGAGTGTCGACGCTTTAACAAAGAAAGAAAATTAGACACCGGCACAACTAGACATACTTTTGGATAGGGCAGCATTTTGTGGTAAGCCAAAAAGCGTTTTGTTAAAAATCATCATCAGATCATCTTCATTATCATCAAGATCATGGTCATCATAGTCGCCATCATCGTCATCGTCATCATCATCATCATCATCATCATCATCATCATCATCATCATCATCATCATTTATTTATTTATTTATCTATGTATATCATTTGCCCGAAGCCCGACAAAGCCAATAGTGCACAGGTGCTACTAAATTCAAGGGATGCCGGGGATATGGATCATCATCATCATCATCATCATCATCATCATCATCATCATCATCATCATCATCATCATCATCATCATCATCATCATCATCATCATCATCATCATCATCATCATCATCATCATCATCATCATCATCATCATCATCATCGTTCGTCATCATCATCATCGTTATCATCATCACTACCACCGTCATTTTCAATATCATCATCACAATCAGTCCTAATTCGCAGGTTTGGACGAATGTGCATCTCTACCTTGTTTGAATGGAGGAACCTGTCATGACAGATTTGGTGGCTACGTCTGTCGTTGCGCTCCAGGATTTAATGGCGATCTGTGTCAGAATGGTATGTGTGAACATAAATTATTGAAGTTTCGTCAGACCGATAATCTGCAATGGATACATTCATAAACACGCTGTTATCAAACAAGTATCGCGTATATCTTTATTAAGAAATATATTAATGATCCTTAGATTTATCTCACTCTGCAATGTTGATCCGGTTAATGTCTAATATCTTGAAGTTAATTTTAATCCAAAGTAACGAAGCTTTAATATATCGAGGCTTCGATTAAAAGACGTACTGGTGTTATTTGATAATCGCTTTATGAAACATACACATACGACTATATTGATAATGTGACGTTTGATACAACGCTTATGAAAGTGAGTAATGCATTGAATGTGTAAGCGCGTGTACTTTCTTCATAAAATGTGCAACCACACATCTGCCGTCAGGATATCTGACTTGGCCCAATATTGATTTTGTGATGTACTGCTTAATACGTACATAATCATTTATATAGGACGATTTAAACATTTTCCTTACCTTAAATCACATATTTCAGACATCGACGAGTGTGTTTCAAACCCTTGCTTAACCAATCAAGTGTGCTGTAATAATATTAATAATTATAATTGTATCTGCATACTCGGATTTGATGGACCCACGTGTGAAGAAATTGGTAAGTATTTTATTTTGTAAAGGATACCATGAATCTTATTTTTAATTGGAAGACATATTTTAAACTTATACTCGCACGTCGTTTAATAAAAAGAAAAAAATCGGTCGCAATCCGGGGCGTAGTCAGCGGGTCGGGGGACACCAGCACCCGTCAGTACACGACATACAATATTTTGACTGAGAAAAACAGTTTGTTTATGCAGGTGCCCAATTTCGTTTAATATTAACAACATAGAGCAATAAATATATGAGAATATCTTGCCAAGTTACACGTCACTGATGATATCAAAGGGGCCCTTGTGTTCGTGATACCCTCGGGTCTATCGGCGGCTATAATGGCATATGACTCACTCAAATTTTGTTGTTTGCTTGTTTTTCAAAATAGATATAGAATATTATACTCAGGCAAATGGTGCCGACTATCGGGGCCACATAGCTACCACCGAGGGTGGATATACATGCCAGAAATGGACATCACAGTCCCCTCATGGGCATGACTATACAGTCAACAAATATCCCAATCACGGACTTGGAGACCACAATTACTGCCGAAACCCGGATGGGAACTCGGAACCACGGCCATGGTGTTTTACCACGGACAGTAATGTGCGCTGGAAGTATTGTAATATTGTTCAGCGGCAGCTATCATGTACATGATGTATTGGTATGTGCGTTTATGCCAATAGTTGTACAGTTGACAGAAACGTCTAGTTCATGAGTTGAGACTACTTCTACTTAATATCGAACACAGAGAGAAAGGGTCATAAAAACACAGAAAAAGGACGCAATAAAGAAATTATTGACCGATTAACAGTGGCGTGTGCAAATAGAAATCTTCTGAAAAACACACTTAGACAAGGGAATTGAGAAAAGTAGTAGGGTAGAATTCCAGAACCACTTCCTGGTCACGAGGTCAAAAATAACTCGAAGTCAAAGTTCACGGGGTCACTTCTGGTTTACGTATTCATGAGGAGGGCGTGACTAACTATATAGTAATCTAAATATTAATCAGGAGGGCGTGGTTTATAAACATTATGTATATTAATGAGGTGGACGTGACTCATTTTAAAAACACCTTGAATAATACGAAATTTTATCTTCTTTTCAGCATGGATTCCGATCAAATTACTCGTGCGATTTACAACTTCTCATAACAGTGGAAGATCTCCAGAAATCTTGAACATATGTCTTACAGACAGACGTTCTCAATTTAGATTTCTAGAAAGCCTTCGATAAGGTGCTTCATCAACAATTAATATAAAAATTGCATTTCAATGGTGTCCATGGTAAGATCTGGGACTGGATAACGCAGTGGTTAACATCAGTGACACATCGTGTTGTTGTAAAATCAGGCGTGCAGTTAAAATCGGGCGCGGGCGTGCCTCAAAGAACAGTCCTATGAGCTATTTTATATCACTGACATCTCTGATAATGTTAGCACCACACACAGACTATTTGATGACTGTGTACTGTGTACTGTGTATTGAGTCATAAAGTCAAACATCGAGACAGAACATCTGCAAAAAGATCTAAAGTCTTTCACTTACTGGGCTGCCACTTATGTCCTTAAACACGGCTAAATGCAACATTCTCTGCGTGACTACTACGTGAAAAATAACTTTCTGGACAGCATCAGACATCATCCATACCTTGGTATCGAATTAAGCCACAAATTATCCTTAGTATCGAATTAACCCAACATATTACTCTAAAAGCTAACAGCGCCCTCTGGCTGTCGAAATTTATTTAGATACCCACCTTCAATCAAACATCAATGCAGTTTGCAGCAAGACCAATTCTCGAGTACGCGAGTGTAGTTCGGGATCCTCACACTGCAGCGGATATTAATCAAATAAAGGTGGTGCAAAGAAGGGCAGCACGGGGGCACAATTACCAACTTGTTAAACTGGACATCACTCCAATATTTTTGTATACGGTGATGTTCGTTGACCCAGTCCGTCGTAGTGTGAGAGAGCACAACAACGGATTAACTAAAATACAATCCGTTTCTTGTACGTAGGGGCGTTCTGTGACAGGCGCAAAACTTGCCGACGGACTTCACGAACATGACCTTACACGAAACGAATTTGGCGGATGATAGCAGGACATAAAAAGAACATAAACTGAACATTGGCGAACAACCACGGATTTACTAAAATACCATACGGCTGATCCGGGAAGTATGACAGGCGCATTATCTGTTATATTGTATTGACGTATATGGCTGTTCCGTGTCTCACGAACAAAGCTCACTAGATAAGGCATCTGACTTTGGTACACGAGAGAGTGAGTGTGAATCGTTTCTTTTCCATTTGAACCTTTCCCCCATGTTCTTTTTTCTCAACTTTTAATGTACTTTTAATGTAACTTTTAATGTACTTCATATGATTTCATTTAATTTTTTTTTTCTCCAATCCTTTTTACGAACTAAATAATACATCTTCTATCACGGGAGTAATATACAACGGAATTATCAAAATGTCTTATTGCAATTAGCATGTTTTTATTTACTACAATAATTGCAGTCTCATCAATAAATAAATAGATGAGTAATACTTATTCTATGATTGAATCCCATTCCCAATTTAGTACACATGTTTGTATGGACCCAAAATTTATACAAATAAGTGGCTCAAAAAATACAGACCTTATTTTGGCCATTTTGGGGCTAAAAATACAAACAAAATGTTTGGTAAAAATACGTTTTGATGTTAATGTATTTACTTTAATAACCCTTTCATTTGAAACAGGCTTAAAGTTGATATTTTCCTAGTGGAACATGGCCGTTTTAAGGAGTGAAAATAAAATAAAATAAAAGAGACTTTTTCAGATTTTGAAACAATGGTTCCGTATTCGTGACTAACGATGAATACACATCATAAGCTAAGATGTTTGTGCAGTATGAGATGAATTTTACATATCTATGAAGTGTTAGCCATCATAGGCTTAATCACCTTGAAACTCACTTGCTCTGTCAAAGTACAAACAGTTTGAAATGGACAATCGGTCGTTCAAGTTATGAGCATTAGGATTGGTTTTTGGTTATCCTGCCTAAGCTCTTGACTGACGTCATTACCGATATATTTGTCTGTACTCTTTGTTAGAAACTTAAAACTTATAAAAAACTGTTTCGGTTTTTATTTACCTAGCTGGGGGGGGTTTACACCCCCCCAGCTAGGTACTGTAATGCTCTCCGATTCTTCTTTCTCTTCTTCTGGCAACAAACTTCGAAATGCTTCTCCTCCTACATGTTACACCCTACAATTACGTAACTTGCACATATGTACCGCCTATATCCAGTGCCCATATGGTGCAAACAGAATTGGGATCAAAGGTCATTAAAGGGGCATTTTCGGTATAAACCAAATATCTTCAAAATGCTTCTTCTGCCACATATTACATAGCACAATGACGTCACTTACACATGTGCATCGGCTTTACCCAGTGCCCATACCTTGCACACAGAATTGGGGTCAAAGGTCATTAAGGGGTAAAATCTTACAATTGCATTATCTGGACATCTGTAAGGAGTATGGGGCTCAAACTCGATACAATAAATCTCATGACCAGGGAACATTTTGCAGGGGTCAGGTCAAAGGTCATGCACAGGACAAATTTTAGAGACGCATTTCCCGGACATCTGTAAGGGGTACGGGGCTCAAACTTGGTGACAACAAACTTAATGATCAGGGGAACATGTTGGAACGCTTTGCAGGGATCAGGTCAAAGGTTATCTGGGGTCAAATCTTTATAACTTCATTTTCTGGATATCTGCAAGGGGTATGGGGCTCAAACTCAGTGACAACAAATCTCATGACCAGGGGAACATTTTGCAGGGGTCAGGTCAAAGGTCATGTAGAGGTCAAATTTTCTAAATGCATTTTCTGGACATCTGTTAGGGGTACGGGGCTCAAACTCCACAACAACAAACTTACTGACCTGGGGAACATTTTGGAACACTGTGCAAGGGTCATGTCAAAGGACATCAAATCGTAGAATTTCATTTTCTGGATATCTGTAAGAGGTACGGGGCTCAAACATGGTGACAACACACTTCAAGACCAGGGGAACATTATGGAACATCATGCATAGGTCAGGTCAAAGGTCATCTGGGGTCAAATCTTAGAATTGAATTTTTTGGACATCTGTTAGGAGTACGGGACTCAAACTCGGTGAAAACAAACCCCATGACCAGGGGAGCATTTTTGGAACATTTTGTAGGGGTCAGATACCTCCACAACACCAACATGCCACAGCTAGGTTTGTGGTCTATGACCACCATTTGCCACTAGTTCTTCTTCTTCTTCTTCTGGCAACAAACTTCAAAATGCTTCTCCTCCAACATATTACACCTACAATTACGTAACTTGCACATATGTACCGCCTATATCCAGTGCCCATATGGTGCAAACAGAATTGGGATCAAAGGTCATTAAAGGGGCATTTTCGGTATATAACCAAATATCTTCAAAATGCTTCTTCTGCCACATATTACATAGCACAATGACGTCACTTACACATGTGCATCGGCTTTACCCAGTGCCCATACCTTGCACACAGAATTGGGGTCAAAGGTCATTAAGGGGTAAAATCTTACAATTGCATTATCTGGACATCTGTAAGGAGTATGGGGCTCAAACTCGATACAATAAATCTCATGACCAGGGGAACATTTTGCGGGGGTCAGGTCAAAGGTCATGCAGAGGTCAAATTTTAGAAACGCATTTCCTGGACATCTGTAAGGGGTACGGGGCTCAAACTTGGTGACAACAAACTTAATGATCAGGGGAACATGTTGGAACACTTTGCAGGGGTCAGGTCAAAGGTTATCTGGGGTCAAATCTTTATAACTTCATTTTCTGGATATCTGCAAGGGGTATGGGGCTCAAACTCAGTGACAACAAATCTCATGACCAGGGGAACATTTTGCAGGGGTCAGGTCAAAGGTCATGTAGAGGTCAAATTTTCTAAATGCATTTTCTGGACATTCTGTTAGGGGTACGGGGCTCAAACTCCACAACAACAAACTTACTGACCTGGGGAACATTTTGGAACACTGTGCAAGGGTCATGTCAAAGGTCATCTGGGGTCAAATCGTAGAATTTCATTTTCTGGATATCTGTAAGAGGTACGGGGCTCAAACATGGTGACAACAAACCTCAAGACCAGGTGAACATTATGGAATATCATGCATAGGTCAGGTCAAAGGTCATCTGGGGTCAAATCTTAGAATTGAATTTTTTGGACATCTGTTAGGAGTACGGGACTCAAACTCTGTGAAAACAAACCCCATGACCAGGGGAGCATTTTTGGAACATTTTGTAGGGGTCAGATACCTCCACAACACCAACATGCCCCAGCTAAGTTTGTGGTCTATGACCACCATTTGCCACTAGTTCTGTTTGTTACATAATTGGTTTGAAGTTACCTTAGTCAAAGTATACGTAGGAAATGTTTAAATCTCGCAGTGCAATATTCACGAGGAGAGAAATCGAACAAGTCACTCTACATTTGAAAGCGTGGTGTAGATGTTCAAATAATCCTTGGATATGTTCCTATCATCCAAATACAGCTACATTTATGAGGTTAACATGGTTAAGGGCGAACATACCTGTCGTATGTATATTCTGTTTGCATGTTTAGGCGCCTCCAAGAGTTCTTTGTTCTCAAGATTTCTGCCCATAACATTCACCAGGCTTAATTGTTATATAATCAAGGTTAGGCGACAACACCATTACTTTGACAATCCTTGTTGCGTTAATACCAGGAAATAATATGATAATATTTCTGGGGGAATTGTTTACCATTTTGTGTGAACCCTTCACTAATATCTCCACGCAGTATACGCTGGCGAAGTTACGTAATAATCGGATTAACTACCATAGCAATAGGTGAAAACAACTTTTGATTATATCGCGCTCCACTACTTCGTCCACACGGTACCTCTGCATTGAACCGTATCATGCTGATCTCTCGCACCTGTAAGATTAGTATCTTTGAAAGGAGCGGCATTGTATTAAATCTATGATTGCAGACATACACAGGTGATGAGTACAACCTGCTTGTAGTGAAGCGCGATATAATCAAAATTGTTTTCACCTATTGCTATGGTAGTTAATCCGATTAGTTACGTAACTTCGCCAGCGTATTGAATGGCATGATCATCAGTTCTGTTCTGCCTGGATATGTATTGTACATGCAAACCCAAGCGTTAACTAGTACCTATTGATCATATTTTAATTAAAATTATGAACGGAAACTAATAACTTCATTAAGATGATTTAATTTGTTTATTCTCCTTGGGTAGACATCAGTGAACTAAAGGCATCAGATTTGAGTTGGGTGTACTTTTTTAATGAAGCGTATTATTTTGAGGTTAACATCACTTAAGGGGTACCATAGCGACATTTTAGGTTAGCCCCTTTCGAAAAGTAAACCTGACCTACACCAACTATCACGTGTGAGAAATGCAATGTTATATTATATATATATGATATTTGTTATCTATGCCCGTGCAACGGGGCATAGATATTTATCTATGCCCGTGCAACGGAGCATAGATATTCTATTTGTTGTGTTTAGTCTTCTCCTTCGTCTTCGCCTTCTTCTCCCTAAGATCACTTCTTTGCACTCCTCTAGCTCAAGAACGAAAATAGCCTCGGGGCCCATACTTGGTATAATGATGGCCCATGACCCCTAAAAATTTCCTAGGGTACCCCGACCCCAGAGGTCAAAGGTCATGGGCTACAGGGGGCAATATGTGTAAAATTTCAAACAGCTCTAGCTCAAGAATTATAGCGCCCTCAGGGTTCATACCTAGTATAATGATGACCCATGACCCCTAAATGTAACCTATGGTAGCTACGACCCCAGAGGTCAAAGGTCATATGCTACAGGGAACAATATGTGTAAACTTTTAAAACAGCTTTAGCTCAAGAACTATAGCGCTCTCGGGGTTCATACTTGGTACAACGATGGCCCATGACCCTTAGATATTTTCTGCAGTAACATAGACCCCAGAGGTCAAAGGTCATGGGCTACAGGGGGCAATATGTGTAAAATTTCAAACAGCTCTAGCTCAGGAACTACAGCGCCCTCAGGGTTCATACTTGGTACAATGATGACCCATGACCTTAGATGTATTCTATGTTAGCCGCATCCCCAGAGGTCAAAGTCTAAAGGCTTTATCTCCTTCTTCTTCTCACGCTTCTTTGCACTCCTCTAGCTCAAGAACCAAAGTAGCCTCGGGGCCCATACTTGGTACAATGATGACCCAGGACCCCTAGAAATTTCCTATGGTACCCTAAACCCCAGAGGTCAAAGGTCATGGGCTAAAGGAGGCAAAATGTGTAAAATTTTAAACATCTCTAGCTCAAGAACTATAGCGCCCTCAGGGTTCATACTTAGTATAGTGATGGCCCATGACCCCTAGAAGTAACTTATGGTAGCCTCGACTCCAGAGGTCAAAGGTCACAGGCTACAGGGGGCAATATGTGTAAATGTTTAAAACCACTTTAGCTCAAGAACTATAGCGCCCTCAGGGTTCTTGCTTGGTACAATGATGACCCATGACCCTTAGATATTTCCTGCAGTAACATCGACCCCAGAGGTCAAAGGTCATGGGCTACAGTGAGCAATATGTGTAAAATTGCAAACAGCTCTAGCTCAAGAACTACAGCGCCCTCAGGGTTCATAATTGGTACAATGATGACCCATGACCCTTGATGTATTCTATATTAGCAGCATCCCCAGAAGTCAAAGTCTAAAGGCTTTAAAAAGCAAAATAGGTACGACCTATTAACACAGTGTAGCGCAATAGGTAGTATTTTGTTAGCTCCCCGTGTTTGCAATGATAAAGGTCTGAATCGTACGTCAAGGAAACTAATCACTTGACAAAAACTCCCTTAAAAGGGAATGTGTAGGCATTTTGAATTTTGATTTTGGACCACCTCAAAGGTTGTCATGATGGGACAAGGGATGTGGTTGGTTAAGGGGTGGGGTATTAGAGAGAGAGTGTGGTCCAGTCTGGTGGTATTTTAGAGAGAGTGAGGGTCTGATGGGGGTATAAGAGAGAGTGAAGGCTTGGTAGGGTATTAGAGAGAGTCTGGGCCAGTTTGCTGGCGTTTTAGAGAGAGTGAGTGTATAGTGGAGTATAAGAGAGAGTGAAGGCTTGGTGGGGTATTATAGAGAGTATGGGTCAGCCTAGTGGTGTTTTAGAGCGAGTGATTGTCTGGTGGAGTATAAGAGAGAGTGAGGGTCTGGAGGGGTATTAGAGAAAGTGTGGGCCAGTCTGGTGGTGTTTTAGAGAGAGTGGTGGTCTGGTGGAGTATAAGAGAGTGTGAGGCTTTGATAGGGTATTAGAGAGAGTGTGATCCAGTCTGGTGGTCTTTTAGAGAGAGAGAGTGATAGTCTGATGTGGGATAAAAGAGAGTGAAGGCTTGGTAGGGTATTAGAGAGAGTGTGAGCCAGTCTGGTGTTATGAGCATTACATGTATATCAAATGAAAGCTTAAAACAAGGGCATTCACATGGTGCTCACCAAGTTTTCGTTTGTGAATAGGGGAAGGGGGTTAGGTGTGGTCACGGGCATAGATATTCGTGTTTGCTCAAACACAACTGTGGTTTCTAGTTCTCCTCCTTCTTCTTCTCACGCTTCCTTTGCACTCCTCTAGCTCAAGAACTAAAGTAGCCTCGGGGCCCATACTTGGCATAATGATGGCCCATGACCCCTAGAAATTTCCTAGAGTAGCCCCGACCCCAGAGGTCAAAGGTCATGAGCTACAGGGGGCAATATGTGTAATTTGTCTCCCATCCACTCAGGAGGCCATGACCAACGAATTGTTCAATGTGTATGAGGGCAGCAGTTGTCTCCCATCCACTCAGCAGGCCATGACCAACGAAATGTTCAATGTGTGTGAGGGCAGCAGTGGTCTCCCATCCACTCAGGAGGCCACGATCGACCAACGAAATGTTCAATGTTCATGCAATGCAAATTGGGTATTAGAGAGAGTGTGGGCCAGTCTAGTGTTATGAGCATTACATGTATATCAAATGAAAGTTTAAAACAAGGGGTTTCACATGGTGCTCACCAAGTTTTCGTTTGTGAATAGGGGAAGGGGGTTAGGTGTGGTCATCACGGGCATAGATATTCGTGTTTGGTCAAACACAACTGTGGTTTCTAGTTCTCCTCCTTCTTCTTAAGACCACTTATTTGCACTCCTCTAGCTCAAGAACTAAAGTAGCCTCGGGGCCCATACTTGGTATAATGATGGCCCATGACCCCTAAAAATTTCCTAGGGTATCCCCGATCCCAGAGGTCAAGGTCATGGGCTACAGGGGGCAATATGTGTAAAATTTCAAACAGTTCTAACTCAAGAACTATAGCGCCCTCAGGGTTCATACTTGGTATAATGATGATCCATGACCCCTGAATGTAACCTATGGTAGCAACGACCCCAGAGGTCAAAGGTCATAGGCTACAGGGAGCAATATGTGTAAACTTTTAAAACAGCCTTAGCTCAAGAACTATAGCGCCCTCAGGGTTCATACTTGGTACAACGATGACCCATGACCCTTAGATATTTTCTGCAGTAACATCGACCCCAGAAGTCAAAGGTCATGGGCTACAGGGGCAATATGTGGGCCAGTCCAGTGTTATGAACATTACATGTATATCAGATGAAAGCTTAAAACAGTGTTTTCACATGGTGCTCACCAAGTTTTCGTTTGTGAATAGGGAAAGGGGGTGAGGTGTGGTCACGGGCATAGATATTCGTGTTTGGTAAAACACATTACTGTGGCATCTAGTTCTCCTTCTCCTTAAGACCACTTTTTGCACTCCTCTAACTCAAGAACTAAAGTAGCCTCGGGGCCCATACTTGGTATAATGATGGCTCATGACCCCTAAAAATGTCCTGGGGTAATCTCGACCCCAGAGGTCAAAGGTCATGGGCTACAAAGGGCAATATGTGTAAAATTTGAAGCATCTCTAGCTCAAGAACTATAGCGCCCTCAGGGTTCATACTTAGTATAATGATGGCCCATGACCCCTAGAAGTAACGTATGGTAGCCACGACCCTAGAGGTCAAAGGTCACAGGCTACAGGGAGCAATATGTGTAAATTTTTAAAACCACTTTAGCTCAAGAACTATAGCGCCCTCAGGGTTCTTGCTTGGTACAATGATGACCCATGACCCTTAAATATGTACTGCAGTAACATCGACCCCAGAGGTCAAAGGTCATGGGCTACAGTGAGCAATATGTGTAAAATTTCAAACAGCTCTAGCTCAAAAACTACAGCGCCCTCAGGGTTCATAATTGGTACAATGATGACCAATGACCCTTGATGTATTCTATATTAGCAGCATCCCCAGAGGTCAAAGTCTAAAGGCTTTAAAAAGCAAAATAGGTACGACCTATTAACACAGTGTAGCGCAATAGGTAGTATTTTGTTAGCTCCCTGTGTTTGCAATGATAAAGGTCTGAATCGTACGTCAAGGAAACTAATCACTTGACAAAAACTCCCTTAAAAGGGAATGTGTAGTCATTTTGATTTTTGATTTTGGACCACCTCAAAAGGTTGTCATGATGGGACAAGGGGTGTGGTTGGTTAAGGGGTGGAATATTAGAGAGAGTGTGGTCCAGTCTGGTGGTGATTTAGAGAGAGTGAGGGTCTGATGGGGTATAAGAGAGAGAGTGAAGGCTTGGTAGGGTATTAGAGAGAGTGCGTGCCAGTCTGGTGTTGTTTTAGAGCGAGTGAATGTCTGGTGGAGTATAAGAGAGAGTGAGGGTCTGGTGGGGTATTAGAGAGAGTATGATCCAGTCTGGTGGTGTTTTAGAGAGAGTGTGTGTATAGTTGAGTATAAGAGAGAGTGAAGGCTTGGTGGGGTATTAGAGAGAGTATGGGTCAGTCTGGTGATGTTTTAGAGAGAGTGATGGTCTGATGGGGGTATAAAAGAGAGTGAAGGCTCGGTAGGGTATTAGAGAGCGTGTGGGCCAGTCCAGTGTTATGAGCATTACATGTATATCAAATGAAAGCTTAAAACAAGTGCTTTCACATGGTGCTCACCAAGTTTTCGTTTGTGAATAGGAGAAGGGGGTTATGTGTGGTCACAGGCATAGATATTCGTGTTTGGTAAAACACATTGCTGTGGCATCTAGTTTGCTTTTTACTCTTGTGTTGTTGTTGGGTGGGGTTTTTTTTTTTTTTTTTGGGGGGCTCTTTGTTTGTTTGTTTTTTTGTTTTTTATATATATATTATTTTCCGTATGGTGTTAGTACCAGCGAGTTTTTACGATTTACTGTTACACTTTGATTTGGTTCTCAATTTTACTGTTTTCTATCGGTGTACTCACCATAAGAGTCATTTTTGACAGTGGCATGACCAAATTTATCTCTCATAAGTCTTTCTAAGTCACATCTATGACCCCATCATCACTGCAAGTACTGCGCCCTGCGAAATTCGTCGGGGAAGGTGTTGGGACATAGTTCGACACTCTGAAGAAGAATGTCGACCATGACGTTCGAAACTGTCAGGTTAGTGAATAAATTTACTTGAAAGATGAACTTTATATACTAATAAATGGGTCCTACACTGTAAACAAACCAAAATATCATTTCCATATTCTGTAATGTGTCACTTGTGTGATGGCAAACATAGGTTTATGGGCTCTTACCAGATCTAAAAGTTCGTAAACAAAATCACATGCACTGACCCATGGCATTTCTCACACATTATATATAGTTGGTGTAGGTCATGTTTAATTTTAAACAGGGGCTAACATGTAGAAGGCCACTATGCGACCCCTTAAGGTTATTGCATTGATGATTAATACATATTTAACGCACACTTATTTCAAAAGCCATATTTGATTTTGTGAATCCAGGATGATAGTAGAGAGATTGCGAAGAGGCGTTCACTGCAAACGCCATACGGGTTACGGATTTCCGCATTTTGCGGTAGAACGTCATAGTCCCGTTCACATCCAAACTAGCCTCCTACACAGCCAGTTTGTGTCGGCCCTAACGCTCGTCGTTCCTAGTATGTTCGTGATAGCCGCATAGAGTCTGAACCAAGACTACGTGTAAACGCAATTGCAATCATGATGGCGCTATGCTGAGACAAATAATCTAAAGGTAATAGGAAGCACCCATTGATTCACCTTGGGTGCATCCAACCAGAGAAGATTATCTTCTTTCATCGAACTACTTTCCGCGGTATTGGTATGCAAATACGACTGGCTGTATCTATAATGCTCTAAGCATTCAGTCCAGATTAGCGATATTTGAGTTTTGCGGGCTATTGGAAAATGAGTATAGGCCTATGTTCACACGTGTATGCTATTTGTCTAAATAATCAAAACAGAGTTTGGTGTTGGATGCCTAGGAAGTCTTGGTGTATATTATTCGAATAACAAGAAACAAACTCCATTATCATATAAATAATACCCTGTTTACTTTCTAAAGCAAAATGAAAATAGATAATCTAATATGCCTACAACCTTGGCGAAAAAGGTTGCCACACCTGAGCGTTAATTGGCCAACATCCTTCCCCGCTCCCCTATTGCAATGTTGATTTGGACAAAATCGTCATCATTTCTACATTACAGTCTCCCAACATTGGAAAATGGGGGTGGGGAAGGGCAAGTGTAATCTGAATGTGCATTTGCAACTAATATACAAAATAATACGGAACTATCACATATTTAGCTTCGATTGCGTGCTTTTAACACCAGAACGTGCTGGTGTGGCAACGAATTTCCGCCAGAGTTGTCTCTAATAACATGTAAAAAAATCATCTGAAATTACGTTTTCGTTCATATCTTTAGAACGGAATGCCGGATTCATGTGCAATTTTCACAAAGTCTTAGCCTTCATTTGAATTTGGATTTGGAAGATACCTTCTCTTAAATAACAGTATTGCAAACCACCAGCATACATAACTCGATGTAGAGAGTCTTTCCTATTCAGAGGAAATATTACAATTACACACCTTATTGCCTTTTAACAATAACCAATGAAACTAGCACATATCAGAGAAGATGTAAGAAAAGGAGGGAGGACAGAATTATATCCTTGAGATAATCCCGTAGTAATCCTGTTGTACCTATTCATAGTCCTTTATTCTCAAGTGGTGGGTTAACCAACAATTAACAATGAGAGGACATTCCTGAACCTCGTTCAGTTGGGGACAGTGTCATCGCCCCGATATCTTCATGGCAGAAAATGCCACGGTAGGTTGAATCCACAGCCACGCATGGCCATTGTGTTCCCACCTGTTTAATAGTTTATAAACGCATTTTAGGCTGAAGGACATCCGACTAAGGCTAATGACATTAGCCTGTGACTGACCTCTGTACGGTCAGCGAGCATACATACGCCATTGTCATCTGCTTAGACTGCCTCTACGATAGTCTCCTACACAGCCAGTTTGTGTCAGTCGGTCTGACACTCGTCGATCCTGTATGTTCGTGATAGCCACATACAGTCTGGCCCGAGACTACCTCCACGAGGGGCTACGCTGCGCTATTTAAAATCTGAATTTTGGTCACTTTTTCAGCTCAAGACGCACGCTAGTTTCTCACGACGATAATATCTGTTGAACATATATGTTCAAGTGCAAGGAACCAGATCTGTTTTCTTTATACGAAATCATTTACGGGAGATATTCATCATTTTCTACACCGGTATCCAAAGATTTATCGTCTGAATATCAATCGTGCATAGCACATTTACGTGTATCGATCCCGTGTATTCATTTCAGTGTCTCTGGTTGTATAATGTAATTATTAACCGGGCGATGTCGGTGTGTTGGGGATGATTTGAAGTGACCGCCAATTATGACCATTTGATATTTAATACCAGCAATGTGGAAAAAAAGAAATAATGTAGTGACAAAATAATATACCCTTTTACGGAAGGAGCAAAGTTTAACAAGTTATAACTCCGCTTCTGCAGTACGAATGTCAGCGGCGAATGTCAGGTTATTATTTCCCAGTCTTTAAAAAAATGCAGGCAGAGGTGGGAATCGATCTCGGTACCTCCCGGTTAAAAAGCACTGTGCAAGACCACTAAGCCAACTAAATATCTGTTGTGAGATGCTTGACATTAATCTTTGATTAAATTAGTAATAAAAGAAGTATATAGATTCTTATTTAGCGGTCAAATTGGATAAAAAGGGAAATATTTGTCCCTGCTCTAAAGAAAATATAGGTTAGAACATTATCAAATAAATTTAAATTAAAAATTGAGATTTTATATTTCTTTCTTTCGCGAGTCGGCATTGTGACAGACAAACACTGTATAAGCTAAAAACTCGACCCTCATCAATAGATGCTGGTATAGCTCAATGGTAGAGCATCAGACTGTTAATGTCAATATCGTTGGTTCGAGTCCTCCTGCCAGCAATGGTTATATTTATTTATTTATTTATTTATTTATTTATTTATTTATTTATTTATTTATTTATTTATTTATTTATTTATTTATTTATTTAAACACTGTATAAGCTAAAAACTCGACCCTCATCAATAGATGCTGGTATAGCTGAATGGTAGAGCATCAGACTGCTAATGTCAATATCGTTGGTTCGAGTCCTCCTGCCAGCAATGGTTATATTTATGATTTTAATGCTACGCTACAATTTGTTCAATTTTTTTCATTTATTTATTTATTTATTTATCTATGTATTTATTTATGTATTTATGTATTTATTTATTTATTTATTTACTTATTTATTTATTTATTTTTGTTTATTTATGTAAATAATTTGATATATTTGAAAGAGGTATTTGAGCAATTGAAATTTTGATTTTATAACTATGGGGTCATTTTGAACCCCCACCCCTCCCAAATTGCCAAACGCACAACACCTATGAGTTTGCATCATACATGTCATCATCATTAAAAAAAACATTCTATGTATACCTGACGCCGGCAACTAGACTACTATACAAAAAAATAGTATCACATCTTTCCTGCTCAATCAATATAATACTTGCAAATAGATCATAGTAATCTAATCCTGTAATATAGACCTGTTATATCACCTGTAATGGTTTGTTATGGTAGGGATTAGTGTCCGATCTCTGTAATGTATTGTAAATGAAGCATATTGATATGCAGGAAGAATCGATCAGGGGAAAGATAAACACTATTCAAAATATCAATAGACAAGAAGAAAGGGATGTAGAGATTTGTAATTGAGTCATGCATGATTTAACAGAAGGTTCTTTCCAAATCCCAAACGTAATGTGTTTATGTACTCTGTACTAAATATAATTATTTTCATGTAATTTATACATGGCTTGGTCTATGTGTCCTATTATTTATAAAGATGCCAAAATAATGCAAAATATGTGAAAAACATCAATCGCCATTACATGCTGTCTACTGAAGATAGTACACGCAAAATTTTAAAACTATTTTAATGATGACGAAATAGCGTGAAGTCTAAGTATTAGACCTAATAATAATAATAGCAAGGATCAGAAGAGGAAAATTATAATCATAGAAAAGTCATCAGAGGGATTCGAAACTGTGTTTTAAAATACAACAATGTAGAACATGTATATTTAGTATGCCGTGTTGTTTGCATACAGTTTGCCGCCCAATTGTGCCACCATATTGCAACTTTGCCAATAACCGCTATATAGATTCTATGGTAATTAGCAAACAAAAGCCATCAGTTTAAGAGGCCTCGTTAATTGATCTTATCACTATGGACCACAAGAGTCTCATCCCAATGGCATTGTCCAATAACCTCAATTACATAATCATAGTGCAAAATTTGACCTCAAGTTGCAGAGTATGAGTTTGTGTACCCAAATTTTCAAAGGATGAATGTACAAATGTATTAGGGTTTAAGAACTGTTCCCATGATAGATGAGCATGTTGTGGATCCTAGTGTATGGTCAAATGTCACCGTCTATCGGGTTCTAAGGCACACGGTAAACTGGTTGAACGCATACAAAGGTCAGGATTTATTTGGTGTTTTTATAAGTCTTAATTTTGTATTTTAAACAAAGAATATACGCTCACCATTTTATCCCGTGCATATCAGAAAACAATAATAAAATAAAATCCAAGCAAATTGTGGTTTTATTTCTGAGCTGGGCATAATTTTAGCAAAACAATTGCGAAGTCAATCTAGCAAGAGTGAAATTAGAAACTTTTCACAAATTCATGCCTATATGGTGGCGCCTCCGTAGAGGGCGCCCCCAAAAGGCACACATTAGAAGTGGGTGTACAGTTCGTTATCACCCACTGACTTTAGGTGCTTCATTTAAATCGATTGCACATCAGAATTAAGGCTGCCATGTCCACATGTATTTAGTACTGTATAATTGTAATACTAGCTACGTTTTTAGGTACGTATACAGGTAACATATAATAAGTACTGGTGTAGGCCTATATAAAATTTGTTTCACAAATTGACATTTTATTTTATTTTAAGAAGGAGATTGGCATGTACAGGGTGTCTCAATAAAAATAGGCCCTGTGGATTACGGGACGTAACTTAGAATGTCGGCAATAAAATCAATTTCTTTTTGTAAATTCAAGAACCATGACGTTTTGTCTTTAATATGGTGCACAAATTATCCAAATCTGTTCATGCGTCACTGAGATAATTGGGATTGTACAAATAGATAGACCGTTCCAATGGGGCAATACACATAATGTGCTGCATTGTAGTTTAGAATGGACAAAAGAAATGAAGTGAACTCAGTCTTGCTGAGTACGAGTTGAAAACATCAACCAATCAATCAATCTCTCAAACACCTTTCTCTTTGGGTTAAAAATATGTGAAAATATACATTTCTCAAGCAACAAACGGGCCATGGGGTCAGTTAAGTTTCATAATGTACACATGCGTGACCAGGAAAAAAGTTCTTTTTTCAGAGAATGAATCGCGCGAATTGCGATTCGCTAGTTGATGCGTTTACACAGCTTTGCGTGGTTTAAGAGTCATTTATTGATTCCGCTAATTCGCAAAGCTGATTTGCACCAAGACCATCACTCAAAAACATTATAGATACAGGGTGTCCCAGAATGATTTGTACCGTGTTTGCAAAAATAACTAAAAATAGAAGACGGGCAGTGTATCTATTTTGATACCAGCATTATAATGTTGGACATGTCTCCTACTTATTCTGTTAATTTCAGCACGCTACCTTTATTTGTTTTGGCGTGGCATGCAATAATGTAAAATCGATGAAAAACGACTCGAATACCTTTGAAAAATGGCACGATACGATTAAATGAAGAACAGTAAGAACGTGGGGTGCATGTGGCACAGCATTTCGACGACAACTACTGTTGGGGTTGCGCCTTAAAGCTTGCCGGACAGCTGCAATGTTCACTCTAGTTCTTACAGCATTACGAGCCTCTGAAGCTTCACTCTGCCAATTCCTGACAGTTCCGTGCTCGTCAAACTTCTTTACGTTATACACTATCGTCTAATGAATCTTCTTTACGTCTCAACATAGCTGCCGGTTTGCCAGTAAGTTTTTTGAAAGAAATCCACGCTGCTGTACAGTAAATTGAGGAGCCGTCTTTTCTGTACCACAACCAGTTCGATCTCTGCAAGCATTTCAAATGACATGGACCTCACACCACAATAACTATAAAACTACCGCCAAAGAGAGAATGGGAGAATGATTGCTTCGTAACGTCATAAATAATAGATAGATATCGGCTATTTAGTGGAAATATGAACTGGGCACTACTAAAATACCTGCATAACCTTTTCCAAATAACTTTGTGCTGAACGGTTAGTAATGTTACAGATTTTCAAAATAGGTTGCGTTGTCAAAACTTAGAATTCACCATTTTTACGCAATCTTATATAACTTCTACTAGAAACTTCCAATTTTTAAAATCTAAAAAATCTGAGAAAGCTAAATATATGTAGAACTTAAAAAGCAAAACAATATGACCATTCAACATGCCCTTCATACCTAAAAAATTCCATCTTTCCCGGTACAGATCATTCTGGGACACCCTGTATTTGAAAATGATAAAGAAATCATTTAAAGGGTGTATTCGTTTGAAATCCTGTATTGGTGTTACCTTTCAGATAAAAAAAAACCCTGCTTATTTGTTGTTAAAATGTGCTCAATTCCTGTATGGATGTTTTTGCTCAAAAGGGTAAATCTTGTTTAGGTTATGTTTTGAAAATCACTAATCGCGCATCAACTAGCATTTTTTGGGCCACTAAACACCATTCGTGAGATTCATTCTTGGGAAAGTATCAAAACACAAAAAATACAAAACAAATCTTATGTTCCTAGTAACATAAGACTACATTCTTTCAGATGCAAAAGACTAGAAATTCATATCTGGTGACACCTAAAGTTATTAGGGGTCACAATTTGCCGACTTTAAGTGCCATTTGTGGCTGAACCACTTTAGGGGTGGCCTAAAATTCTGTAGGGTCTAGAAATTTCTCTTTTTTTAATTGCTCATAGACATTGGCATATGGTTAATCCATTCTGAACATAATTAGGACCTATAAGTGCACTGTGACATTATCATGGGTCCTTCAAAATCAAGATAATTTGATTGAACAGTACGAAGTGCTGATTTTGACCCCCTCTGAAATCCCAACGAAATTCCGAAATCAATCTTTTTTGGCATTAGGCATTTCAGACACAGCCAGTGAGTGACCACATTCAAAAAGAGGATCACAACTGATTCAATTAAGAAGAAAGTGCCCCTCAAAGAGAGCACTTTGTCATTTGGACCCTTAAATTCACAATTTTGGTCGAGGTCGCCAAACTTTGATTGCCCGCCATTCGCAAACGAAATGGAATTTGAATTTTTTCTTGTGACCTCACCTAGGGATCCATGAAAGGTACCCCTGAGCCAAAGGAGAGCAAAATCCAAGAGGGTGGGTGTACACTCAATCTGTTTCGACATGGACTGACCCTATAGGCAGCCATTCGATGATGTCAATGCCATTATGCGTTACGTAATTAAAACGCCCAGTCAGATGTACTTCATACCTACCAAGCACAAGTCACCCAATTTCGAAAATTGGACGTTGATTGTACACTCTCATGAATATTGATTGGCAACATTTTCCAATATATCAGCACTCAAATCGGACACAATAGAACAATAGACCTTGCAGCGCGTTGGGGGCGATCAAAGAGCTTTTAATAGAAATAGAGTCGCAATAGATTATATAATCTTTTGTTTGTTTGATGCCGATTAGAAGTTGCGACAGGCTATTCATAAAAGTGGTACCATTGTTTCGAAGAAAGGGGTTCCGCCATTAAATTGGTCACTAATCCGGCATCATATTAACGCTCTACACAACAGGCGAGTATCAATAAGTGACCACGCTACAGTCATGTGTAAGGGCAGTCATGTGTAAAGTGGTACCATTGTAGTCATGTATCCCAAATGTGTGCTTGTGTGGGTGTGAAGACTATAAGGAGGCTTTAGCTGTCGATGCCATCATCTTTATCACCCACCTGACGATAGGCGTTTCATTTAAATAAATTGAATGCTCTTGGTGATCGATAACACATTAGAATGTATGAAGGCTGCCATGTCCAGTCCATATATCTGTATTACACTATAATGGTAATCGCTATACGTATACATGTAAGTATAAGTATAGGCCTATGAAGGTTGTTTTAAGAAATTTCCATTTAATCTTATTTTAAGAAGGAGATTGGTATAGAAATAGTGGCGTACCCAAAGAGGGGAGGGGTTGGGGAGGGCAGATTCCCATCTGTGAGAAGTCTTGGGAGGGGAGGAGGGAGGAAGAGGGGAGGAGGGGATATGGAGAATGAGAGAGGGCTGGAGGAAGGGAGAATTAAAAAATATAATAAAGACAAGTAGATAAATAGAAATATAAGGAAAATGATGGGAATGAGAGAGGGAGGGTGAGAGGGACAATGAGAGCGAGGGAGTGATAAAGTGTAGGTCTAGGAAAGAATATGTACAGAGAAGGGAAAAGAAAGGAATGATGAATACATTTAATAATAATTATTAGGCCTATATAATAACTAAACACATAACAGCACTGGGCAGCCATTCGACGATGTCAATGCTTTTATTCGTTACGTAATTAAAACGCCCAGTCAGATGTATTTCACACCTACCAAACACAACTCACCCAATTTCGCAAACTGGACGTTGAATGTACACTCTCATGAATATTGATTGGCAACATTTTCCAATATGTCAGCGCTCTAATCGGAAACAATAGAACATTAGACCCTTCAGAGTCCGATTTGAGCGCTGACATATTGGAAAATGTTGCCAATCAATATTCATGAGAGTGTACATTCAACGTCCAATTTTCGAAATTGGGTGACTTGTGCTTGGCAGGTGTAAAATACATCTGACTGGGCGTTTTAAATACGTAACGCATAAAGGTATTGGCATCATCGAATGGCTGCCTATAGTGCTGTTAGTGTTAGGCCTATGTGTGTGTGTGTGGGGGGGTGTGGGCGGTGGGGAGTGGGGGCTGTGTTTAGTTTCTATAATAATTATTATAAGGCCTACATTTATTTGTCATTCATCACTCCCTCTTCTTCCCTTCCCTTCTCCATCCCCTCTTACGTTTTGTCCCCTCTCATTCCTATCATTTTCCTTACCTTTCTATTTATTTACGTCTATTTATTTATTTCTCTTTATTTCTTCCTCTTTCTCTCTTCCTCCAGTCCCCTCTCATTCTTCATATCCCCTCCTTCAACCTCATCCCCTCCCAAGACCTCTCACAGAAGAGCTGCCCCCCTTCAGTACGCCACTGATTATGACATTCTCCTTCTTAAAATAAAATAAAATCTCAATTTGTAAAACAACTTTTATATAGGCCTATACCGGTATAATTATTATATGTTACATGTATACGTAGCTCCCGGGACGTAGCTATTTAATACCATTCTAGACATGGCAGCCATGATGTGTAATCATTCAGCAGGCGCATTCAATTTATTTAAATGAAGCACCTAATGTCAGTGGGGTGACAACGAACTATGCATTAGCGGCTAATGGGTGCCTTTTGTGCTTACGGCTACTCAATCACACCCTTGGGTTTATGTATAACAATAGGTACTTTTCATTCCATTAAGCGCTTTACGCGACTTGCATTTGATCACTTATTGACAGTAGCCTCCTAGGTAAAGCGTTAATACACTGTCGGGTCAGCTTACCGATTTAATGGTGGAAGCCCTTTGTCCCAAACAAAAGGTACCTTTCGATGAATAGCTTGTCAGATTTCAAATCGGCACAAGGTTTCAATGCGTTACGTAATCTATTTCCTCTCCATCTTATAATAGCTCCATGGCGATGACACTGTGCAGGGGTAACCTAGTCCATACAGGACCAACGCAATATTTAGCACCATAATCAACGCCGTCAGGCGTTGGTCCTACAAATCCGTCCGCTACCCCAGCAGTGCACCTCATTATAATAAACAGTGACCAAAACCAAACCAGTCGATAAGTTACGTCATGAATCCAAATATGGAAAATAGCCCCGCCCATCATTCGGGCCATCATTCAACCGCATCTATTACATAACTGGGACTCTCAAGTCATCTCAAGTACTTGGTATCCCAATCGATTGATTTTGATAATGCAATCAAAGCAATACAAACTTTTGAGGTCGCTTACCAGTGCATGAAAATAGTAGATATCTACTATTTCCATGACCAGTGTAAATCGGGCTGGTATGAATTAAATGAAAGTTTTTTGTTGCTATATCAGTGCAGAGATAATGTAGGCCTAATCAGTGTTAACAAAAAGTCATTTGTATGATTCTAGGTTTGTTTTCTTTTTTATTTAATGTCACATTTGTCGATAGGCCTAACCGTGATACCATTAAAAAGCTAAAAGAACATCAATTCTACACACCGTTTATTTGGAACTGAACTTTGATTTATTAAAGTCATAATGTACGATCTTATAATATGAATTTGGTTAATTTTTTCAAACCTGATTTTATGGCATATTTGTAATGTATACACATGTCACAACTTGCATCTAAATGGAATCAGCCAAATTTGTTGTGTTTGTAGGTAAACAGAGCAAAGTTCGACATAAAGTCATAATTCAAGATTTATGACTTTATGTCCTCTTATGTTTACCTCGTTATTTCAGTTCAAAATGGACAGAAGCCATTCTCGATAATTAGGGCCTATTACTGGTATTATTTTAGCATTTTGAATATATAATGACAAATTTAAAATTGGAAGAAATCGTACATTAAGCCTTTTTAAAACACCTAACTGGAACAGAGTGAGTCAAATAAAATAAAAGGCGATGCAACTCGCAAGTAGGCCTACTGTTGAATGTGTTGATATTTCAAATGCATGTGAAAAAAAAAGGAACGGTCACAGTATATTTCTTTAATCCCAAAGGCATGAAAGGGCCTGTGATTACTATTTGAATTTAGGGTTTTGATTTAAACTATTTTAATATCAAATCTTTAAAAAACAACATGGTCTTCTCGTTTTAACCGAGGGCATGGGCAAGACAAAATTTTAAAAAGTGCACTGCTTTCATCGTTTTTCAATTTTTGGCAGCCGTCTGTTTGTATGAGGCGAGGTCCAAAAGAGGAACACTGCAAAATCTAAATGTTTATAGGCCTAATTTGCCATATTTGGTAGAGATACAGTACTTTAATACGGCCTCTGAGTAAACACTGCCCCCCCCCCTACATATGTTAAACTTTTAGATCCACTTTTTTTATAGACTCAAAACTTTTTGGATCCCTTTTTTTGTATACACCAAAATATTTTGTACCCACACACCAAAATCACTAAAAACACCCGTTTTAGACCTACTTATGAATTCCAAGGGGTCATAGGTCAAAAACCATAGGTCGCAGAAAAATGTTATGATTGACGTTTTTGATCCAAACATCCATCTTAGTAAACTGATACACTTTGCAAGATTATGTCAATTTTCAAAAAATTTCCCATATAAAAATTTGTTCTTTTGGTCAAAACTGAACAAAAATCACCAAAAAATGCCATTTTTATACCCATAAATTAAATGTATTGAATTAAGCGATGGTCTTTTTTGCTTTATTCCAGGGTCCTAAAATAATGGAGACAATTTGAACATCATTAAATGAAGAGTTTAGTTCCAAAGGACATTAAGTCCAACGACTGTTTTGTGGGATGTTTTATTTGAAAATATTGAGTAGCAGTAACCTTGCCACTCTAATAACATTGGCGTAGTAGAATATATAGTTATAACAATTTTGGCAAATAATTGCAAATCTCTTTAACTTCCCACGTGCGAAGAAGAAAAAGGCATCTAGTGCAATGGCAGCCATTTTAAAACCTTGGATTTGACAATTTTAGGGGACAAATCTATTATTGAAAGAGAATAAGCCATTATGTGCAAACATATCCATTCCAATCGTTAAATGTCACTTAAACTTTAGAATGTAAAAATATTCCAGCAAAATGTTACACAAGGCAGCTATTGAACTAATGCCTTTTGGAAACAAACTCTTGAAATATTGTGTTAGTAAAGAAAGTGAATAGGCCTACTTCACTTTAATAGGAATTGACTATACAAATCAAGTAAATGACTATGGCGATGTCGACATTTTAAAGAAAATTAACACAAATTGGCGCTGACTGGAAAATAAAGCTCTTCCCATATCCTGTCGGAAAACCATGTCCATGTAAAAACTTGTAACTCCATTCGTCTGTTGGCGGGTAACTTCTTGAATTCCTAGTTTATTCGAAGCATGCAAAATAGCGGCGTCATCCATTTTATATTATTGTAAAACAAATAATAATAACTGAGGCCTAATGATAAAATGAAACGATGGCACCCCTCCCTCCCAAAAAACACACCTGTATAATGTGCGCAACCTACAAAGTGAAGAACTTGAAAAAAGAACATTTCAGCCCGAATCACGGGTCAAATAATCGCCAAGTATCTTCTTAACCATTGATTTATATGGGACAGGAATAGAGGTTATCCATGTTCTATAAGCTGTATGTCCTATCAACGACTGCTATACATTGTTTAGGACATTCTAAAGAAGTACCTGCATGTGCAACCATGACTGTTTCAAAATAGCCCGCCAAAGTCATGCAGGTAACTCCGAGGTCGTGCATTGAATTAGTTTGAATGAGGAATACTACGGGAACCAGTGCCTTTTGTTAGAAGTCACACATGAGTGAAGTGGATAACCTCTATTATCAAAAGTCCGGGGAAAATCTTCAATAGTTGCCCAATTGCCTACCACCTCGCCGGTTTAGTAACCCTGTGAAGAGGTAAAATCAGATCAATGCTCATTCACGTGGATGATGAACATTGATCGCGATTGAAAAGGACATAGATAAATTGAATGAATGAATGAATGAATGAATGAATGAATGAATGAATGAATTATATTATTACGCAATAGTGGCGTTAGAGCGTGTTTATAGTGAGCCAGATTATGCGGTACTTAGCTGGACTGCCACGCAGTCTATATTTGTTTATTTTTTACTAACCATTGCAAATCTAGACTACGCGGTAGTTGAGCTAAATAACGGAAAGATTGTCTCACTATAAACACGCTCTTAGATCCAAAGCTGGAAGCTAGTAGTTGGCAGGTGGAAGGCAAGTCTAATCTGATTGGCTAAATATCGTCAGTAGCTGTCAGTAGGCGTGGTTAGTCAGTTTGACATTTCCCTTGACTTTCCAAGGGAGGATATGTCCTTTTCAATCGCGATCGATGTTCATCAAACAATTTTGGCAAATAATTGCAAATCTCTTTAACTTCCCACGTGCGAAGAAGAAAAAGGCATCTAGTGCAATGGCAGCCATTTTAAAACCTTGGATTTGACAATTTTAGGGGACAAATCTATTATTGAAAGAGAATAAGCCATTATGTGCAAACATATCCATTCCAATCGTTAAATGTCACTTAAACTTTAGAATGTAAAAATATTCCAGCAAAATGTTACACAAGGCAGCTATTGAACTAATGCCTTTTGGAAACAAACTCTTGAAATATTGTGTTAGTAAAGAAAGTGAATAGGCCTACTTCACTTTAATAGGAATTGGACTATACAAATCAAGTAAATGACTATGGCGATGTCGACATTTTAAAGAAAATTAACACAAATTGGCGCTGACTGGAAAATAAAGCTCTTCCCATATCCTGTCGGAAAACCATGTCCATGTAAAAAACTTGTAACTCCATTCGTCTGTTGGCGGGTAACTTCTTGAATTCCTAGTTTATTCGAAGCATGCAAAATAGCGGCGTCATCCATTTTTATATTATTGTAAAACAAATAATAATAACTGAGGCCTAATGATAAAATGAAACGATGGCACCCCTCCCTCCCAAAAAAACACACCTGTATAATGTGCGCAACCTACAAAGTGAAGAACTTGAAAAAAGAACATTTCAGCCCGAATCACGGGTCAAATAATCGCCAAGTATCTTCTTAACCATTGATTTATATGGGACAGGAATAGAGGTTATCCATGTTCTATAAGCTGTATGTCCTATCAACGACTGCTATACATTGTTTAGGACATTCTAAAGAAGTACCTGCATGTGCAACCATGACTGTTTCAAAATAGCCCGCCAAAGTCATGCAGGTAACTCCGAGGTCGTGCATTGAATTAGTTTGAATGAGGAATACTACGGGAACCAGTGCCTTTTGTTAGAAGTCACACATGAGTGAAGTGGATAACCTCTATTATCAAAAGTCCGGGGAAAATCTTCAATAGTTGCCCAATTGCCTACCACCTCGCCGGTTTAGTAACCCTGTGAAGAGGTAAAATCAGATCAATGCTCATTCACGTGGATGATGAACATTGATCGCGATTGAAAAGGACATAGATAAATTGAATGAATGAATGAATGAATGAATGAATGAATGAATGAATGAATTATATTATTACGCAATAGTGGCGTTAGAGCGTGTTTATAGTGAGCCAGATTATGCGGTACTTAGCTGGACTGCCACGCAGTCTATATTTGTTTATTTTTTACTAACCATTGCAAATCTAGACTACGCGGTAGTTGAGCTAAATAACGGAAAGATTGTCTCACTATAAACACGCTCTTAGATCCAAAGCTGGAAGCTAGTAGTTGGCAGGTGGAAGGCAAGTCTAATCTGATTGGCTAAATATCGTCAGTAGCTGTCAGTAGGCGTGGTTAGTCAGTTTGACATTTCCCTTGACTTTCCAAGGGAGGATATGTCGGATCTATTCGCTACTTGCACGGTTCCGCCATTATGCACTATGTGCGGGAGAGCCTCGAACTGGCAGCATACATGAATGGGAATTGAACTAGTCATAACGTTCTGTGTAAGGTTACATAATTCTTCCTTTCATGTATGCTGCCAGTTCGAGGCTCTCCCCACATAGTGCATAATGGCGGAACCGTGCAATCTATGAATATGACCAACGCCTGACGGCGTTGATTATATAGTACTAAATATTGCGTTGGTCCTGTATGGACTAGGGTAACCTTGTCAATCAAATACTTCTTTTATTGTATCCAATATTTAATCCCATATGTTGATCGATGTGTATCGAAAATAGGATGAAGATCGTGGAATTAAATAGTGATGATTATCCGCATTAAGCTAGCCATGGTGGTGTCAAATACTTTACGATTCAGCAGCATGGTGTCATGACTTCACCGATTCTTTACTTGGTTGATTACGATTAGCATTTAAAAAGAAATAATGATAATTATAAGACTATAAAAAATTAATGGGTAGGATTTTGTCTTCAATTAAGAAATTGTAATTATTTCTTTTATCATTATAGGCCTAATTAACTATATCAATTTGTACTGTGACAATTATAATTATCCTCATGAACCGTGAGCATGTGTTATGATTGTTAAGGGATCTGGAATGAGCGTTTTGAGCGTTTCGACAGTATTTTTTGTGGGACATGATAGCACATCAGACATATCGAATTGCATTCTGATTACGAAGAATGTCTTTCTGATATCAAATAATTTTCATTTTTTGAAATTCACGATAAAATACAAGTTTTATGACAAATTATTAAATTTTGATATTTTTCATATTTTTGATATATAACAGTCCTCGAAGTAAATTCTATAAATCTAATGATATATTCTTAAAGTGTATGTAGCTGGAAGGAGAAGCAGACGATCAATTGAAAATTTTGACCTTTCATATTGAAGATATGGATTTTTTTTCCCAAAAGACCTAATTTTTTTTTGTGTTTTGGGGAAAAGATCCATATCTTCAATACGGAAGGTCAAAATTATTAATTGATCGTCGGCTTTTCATCCCACCTACATACACTTTAAGTATAAATCATCAGATTTATAAAGTTTACTTCGAGTACTGTGAAATATCAAAAATATCAATTTTACAGTATTACATTGCGAATTTCAAAAAATCAAAATTATTTGATATCACAAGGACATTCTTCGTATTCAGAATGCAATTCGATTATGTCTGATGTGCTCTAATGTCCCACAATCAATACTGTCCAAACGTTCATACCCCATCCCTTAAGCAAAGAGATCATTATGATTTCTTATAATTTCAGTATGTTTTAAAACAATCGGGCACCGGTTAATTAATAGCCACTTGACCGAAAACATATTGAACATGTGTTTTATTAGGAATCAAACATATTTTATGCATGGTAATTTGAATTAAGTTAATGATTAGTTCATTTTTCTATTTCTTTTTCTCTTTTCCTTATGTGTTTTTCTTCTTATTATTATTGTTATATTATCTAGGCCAATTTGGTATTTATTTATTTATTTATTTATTTACTTCTTTCTTTCTTTCTTTCTTTCTTTCTTTCTTTCTTTCTTTCTTTCTTTCTTTCTTTCTTTCTTTCTTTCTTTTTCTTTCTTTCTTTCTTTCTTTCTTTCTTTCTTTCTTTCTTTCTTTCTTTCTTTCTTTCTTTCTTTCTTTCTTTCTTTCTTTCTTTCTTTCTTTCTTTATTATAATCACTATCACTATAATTATTATTAGGACTATTATTATTTATCATTATTATTATTATTATATCAATAAGCCTATACTAATAATAATTAGTAGTAGTAGTAGTAATAGTAATAGTAGTAGTAGTAGGCCTAGTAGTAGTAGTAGTAGTAGTAGTAGTAGTAGTAGTAGTAGTAGTAGTAGAAGAAGAAGTAGAAGAAGAAGAAGAAGAAGAAGAAGAAGAAGAAGAAGAAGAAGAAGAAGAAGAAGAAGAAGAAGAAGAAGAAGAAGAAGAAGAAGAAGAAGAAGAAGAAGAAGAAGAAGAAGAAGAAGAAGAAGAAGAAGAAGAAGAAGAAGAAGAAGAAGAAGAAGAAGAAGAAGAAGAAGAAGAAGAAGAAGAAGAAGAAGAAGAAGAAGAAGAAGAAGAAGAAGAAGAAGAAGAAGAAGAAGAAGAAGAAGAAGAAGAAGAAGAAGAAGAAGAAGAAGAAGAAGAAGAAGAAGAAGAAGAAGAAGAAGAATTATGTTGTGATGACATTATGAATGTTTCGTTACCTAGGTAACCCAGCAAAATAGGTCAAGGTCGATACTGGTAAGCCTCAATGGTACTTGACCTATTTTGCTGCGTTACCTAGATTACAAAAATCCTAGATGGTGCAATCTTATCCTTATTTTAATTGTGTATACAAACGATCAATTTGACACCTCTTTTGGCCAAAACGGAGCACTTTGATGTTTTTGGCTCCCATAAAGCCAAAAAGTTCGATGACCTTTTCCCGTTCAATTGCTATCATGCAGTTTTGTGTAGCCCATGATATCAACTATCTCTGGTAGCAGTGTAGCTTCCCCCACCCCATCTGAAGGGCCAGACTCATACACTAAATGAGTGTGTCACAGTGTAACTTGATCGTACGGTATCCGTAAAGAATTCGCCATCTTAATTGTCAATCCCACATTGCATTGCGCTATAGGCTCGTACAAAAGAGTGTCGCTCATAAATACAATAAAAGCCGGCTAAAATACTTCTTTCGCACCAAAATGTTAACAAAAATATAATACACGTAGTTAAATATTTTTTGGTCCGAGTAATATATAGTTTGTATTGTTTAAAAAGTGTTAGTTTATTCACATTTTCATGTCGATTAACGGCTGAAATCCACGCCAGACGGGATGCACCGGCCGGTCGATCGTCATGTAAACAAACCATCAGCTGATTTCTGTCAACACGCACGTACTTTAAAACATTGTGATGACGAACATTTTTGGTAACTCAGTTCTTTCAAAAATTTACACAGCTAGTCAGGACGAATATTTTCCTTCACCTCTCGGCGTATCGTGGATTAAAGGAGTTGATCAAATTTTGTTCTTTGGTGGTTCAAATTTCAAGGAAGACTTTCCATTGCTGTACAAAGCCAATGCTGCGAATGGTAAACGTTTCACATTTACAACATCGTGCCGATTGAAAACTAAAATTCCAAGGGAGAGCGTCGGTCAAGCTGCCTGTTTTCGAGAGGGACATTTGTATACGTTTGGTGGCAGACATTGGAAACGGCCAGATCAACCTGCAACGGACGATTTTTATATAGGGAAATTCACAGGGAATTACTTTTCCTGGGACTTTGCCAATCAAGTTGGATGTACACCATCACCTCGATTCGGCCACAGCTTTACTTCATGCCAGAACACTGCATTTGTGTATGGTGGGCTTGACGTGGAAGCTTACACGTTTCGCCATGTGAACA
Source organism: Amphiura filiformis (assembly GCF_039555335.1). NCBI lineage: Eukaryota > Metazoa > Echinodermata > Ophiuroidea > Amphilepidida > Amphiuridae > Amphiura > Amphiura filiformis. The sequence goes on from NC_092637.1 coordinate 27,540,592, forward strand.
CTAACATTTTTAAGTACAGCCATAATTCATGGACAACATTTCCAACCAATTTACCACCTCTGGCCTACCATTCGAGTACACACATCGGACAAAATACATCTATTATTATTGGTGGACTACATCTTCAAGGAAATCGTATGATACGACCGGGCCAAATATTTGAAATTCAATTTTGTGGGCAAGGTTTTCCTCGCATTAAAGCCTTCACCTCAGATCTCTATGTGTCAGGGCACACTACACTTGAACTAGGAGACCATTTGTATGTTTTTGGGGGGTATGAGGCCTCGACACCCGACGGTGAAGTTCAGGCATCGAACAAAATATTTCGTTTGCATATCCCATCACTTCGAGAAGGACGCATTCAAATTGAAAAGGAAACTGTACCCGTAACATTTCAATCGAGTCATGTTGTTAAAACTGGACTTCGCGAGACTCTGATATTTAATATGCATAACAGATCTGTATGGAGATTTAATGCGGTAGAACAATTTGAAGCGGACAATGACATGGAAGATACTGAAGAGGATGAGGAAGAAGAGGGGCAAGACATCGAGGTGGCTAATACCATTGGCATTTCGGTCGTTGATAGTACCAGTAACGCAAATGAAGACGTAAACTTTGACTCCGGGTTACAGCTGGAATTGACTGGAAATGATTCGGAATCATCATCAGAGTCTGAAAGCGAAGACGATGAAGAGGAGCCACTGTTTTGCAATGCAGATGATTGTACTTTGAACAATTTGACTATTATTGAACAAAACAAACTGAAATGGTTGCAGTGCAATTCATGTGCAGATTGGTTTCACAAACGGTGTATACAAAACAACATGTGCTCAATATGTATGTCATAGATAAACACTAAATTACTAATTAGTTCTTGATGTGAACTCGATTGCTGAAAACCATTTGTCATGTTGGCTTTATTAAATGATCACGTCGTTTTTTGAATTTTTTTATTGTATTCCAAATTTTCACTTTCGTAATAATTAAAAGGAATAAATTGATCGGTCGATGCAGGTCATTTGCCAAATGAAAGTTTTACAACTCCAAAAAAAGGCATGTTGTTTATACATTGTATGTAAGTGCTGAGCATTTTCATCTATTCCTTCAACATAAATTATGCTGCTAAAACCAATCAAGGAGAAATTTGTGAGGTGCAGATACAATGATAGTCAAAATAAAAATGACAAAAACTCTGTATTTATTTTTCTTGCTCCATTCAAATTTAATTTATTAATTCAATTTCACTGTGAAACATTGAAATGTGAAAAACAGTGGCATGATTGACTGCAATTATAAATAATAAACATAATTTTTCACCAGGTTCGCTGTCGCAAATAATAAAGGAGACAACAGACAAGTAGAAACAAACAGTGATCCCGTCTGCGAATCGAACCCAAGACATCAGATTTACGAGAAATGTGCTGAGGTTCTGTGTTTGATTCCCCGGCGGTATCACTTTGTCTACTTGTCTCCTTTATTATTTGCGACAGCGAACCTGGTAACATTGAACTCGTGCTACATTAATAATCTGATTTACATGAATAAAATAACAACTCATTAAAGATAAGAATTGTACATGTGAATCTGGCAATCATAACATTATGCCTTATAATTTCATGTTATAAAAATAATTATCAAGCAATATATCATATGCTTTTATTCAAAACAAACTCATATTGACCATAAAAACAAATGAAAACAGCCGGTTCTCAACGCGCGATATTCAAAATTACCGCACCGAAATCGTCTAGTGCAATCTCAATTGTCATCAGCCTTCATTGTATTACTGGGACATCATTGCACTAGACAATTTCAGCATCCAGGACTTTGGAGAATTACTTTTTGCATGTTGAGAGACATTATAAGATAATGTGAGTTGTGCTTGATAGTTATTTTTTATTTAAGTTTATCTCAAAGCTTGCGCGCAAATTTGACAAATCACACGGTTTGAAAAAAAAAAAGAAATGCGGAAATTTGTTTATTAAATTTTTTTTTTATTCTTTTCCGGAAAAATTCGGCGATAATCAAAATACCAAGTCGCGAATAAAAAAAAAACGCATTTGTTTTCAAACCACTCGTGAGCTTTGAGACAAACCTTTTTTGGCGTAAGATGCATGCATATTAAAACATCAGAATAATTCAATTTTGACACAGAACCAGCTGTGAAACACTAAGAAATGTCAAATTGCATGGAAGCGATGACACACAAGAATGCCACTGTTTGCCACACTTATATATACAAAAGGCAATCATTGTTTGATTAAAAAAAAGGTTTTCAGTTTTGTTTTAAAAACGTCAATTGATGAGGCAAGCCTGACATGCTGATGTAAGTTGTTCCGTTTATAGGCCGTTTCAATTCACATCGGCTCTCACTGAATTGTTTTGTATTAATCAAATCAGATTTTTCACTTACATTTGAATATTTTATCATGCACTAATTAAATTGGGCTATTCCAACTGAAATTCATGCACCCCCTATGGACGACTTACATGTAACCTTAATCTTCCACACAGGGAGTGTAGATTTTAAATGGAGTCAACTATTCAGGTAGCTCCATTTAAAATTCACACTCCATGTGCAAGAGATTAAGATCATGTCTTCCATAGGGGTGTATATGGATTTCAACTGGAATAGCACATGCCCATTATCTTATTCTTCTTTGTACAAATTAATAAACATAAATATAGCCTTGTACATTGTTCAGAAACTGTGAATCTGTAAATAAATTGTTGACATAACAAATGTACATGAATATTCAATGTCCTTCATTGTGCTCAATTCATTGTCTCTAACAAAAAGTTATTTATTTTTTCGCCTTTGGAGTGGCCATGGACCTAGAGCTAAATGCTAGGATCATTCATGGTTGATTAAAAAAAAATTGTAGGCGTATGTGTTTTGAATAAATTTGTACTCACGTCATACTCTGTCTCTATTAATGGTTTTAAAATGCATACAAATTCAATGCATTTATAAAAACACATAGGCCTACAATTTTTTTTTTAATCAACCATGAATGATCCTAGCATTTAGTCCAGGGACACTCCCAAGCCGAAAAAAAAAATAAAAAAAAAAAAAATAAATAAATAATAATAATTTTTTGAAATTCGAGTAAAGTCCCACTCCCAATTTTGAAAAATGTTCACCCAAAAACGGGGTGGGACTATACTTGAGTCAGTACGGTATTTGAAGAATTTCAAGGTTTTTTTTCTAAGGCGACGAAAAAAGAAAACCCTGCTCTACGGGCCCGACCGACCCAGATTTTGCACAAATTGGAAAAAAAAAATTTCCTGTGCAAGTGAATGCGCCACATTTTTTTTTTTTTTTGAAATTTTCCCAAAACGCATAAAATATTTATAGATTTTGGTAATTTTTTGGTCATTTCAAAAAGAAAAAAAAGCCCGACCAAACCCTTCTTTTAAAGGTCTGTCCGCCCATAGAACTGCTGGGTTTTTTTATTGCCTTTATATTCAAATGGCTTTTTTTTTACAACACTAAGACTTTGCTCAAGTCTATACACTCAACTGTCAACACCACAAGTAAAATGCATATCCACACAAAGTAGACTTTGCTCAAATCTCTTTGGCTTGTTTTTGGCAATTAGCATCAAACAGTCATAAAGTTAATAGACTTTTGATAAGTCCAAGCACTCAATGCTAAACAACATGCATTAGTAATGCACATACTAAAATTGGTCTTGGCACAAGTCTCTTAACATGCTTAAGACTCAATTTTTCTTGCAATTTGTAATGACAGCCATTAAATTAACAGATTTTGCTCAAGTCCATACACTGACTATGAATACAAAACACATATAATTTTATACATTGTAAATGTACAGTATAATGCTTCTGAGAATTTTTTTTTTTTTAAATTTTTTTTTTCAGCTTTGGAGTGTCCCTGGACCTAGAGCTAAATGCTATCATTCATGGTTGATTAAAAAAAAATTGTAGGCCTATGTGTTTTGAATAAATTTGTACTCATGTCATACTCTATTAATGATTTCAAAATGCATACTTAATTCAATGCATTTATTCAAAACACATAGGCCTACATTTTTTTTAATCAACCATGAATGATCCTAGCATTTAGTCCAGGGACACTCCCAAGCCGAAAAAATAAATAACTAAAAAAAAAATGATAATAATTTCTTGAAATTCGAGTATAGTCCCACCCCCAATTTTGAAAAATGTTCACCCAAAAACGGGGTGGGACTACATGTATACTCGAGTCAGTACGGTATTTGAAGAATTTTCAAGGTTTTTTCCCTAAGGCTACAAAAAAGAAAACCCTGCTCTACGGGCCTGACCGACCCAGATTTTGAACAACCCCTGTACAAGTGAATGCCGGCCAAAATTTCAAATTTTGTATTTTGTATTTTCCCAAAACGCAAGATATTTACAGATTTTGGTAATTTTTTGGTCTGTCCTGCCCATAGAACTGCATGGTTTTTTTTATTGCCTTTATATTCAAATGGCATTTTTTCTTACAACATTAAAACTTTGCTCAAGTCTATACACTCAACGCCACAAGTAAAATGCATATCCACACGAAGTAGACTTTGCTCACATCTCTTGGGCTTGTTTTGACAATTAGCATCATATCAAACAGTCATAAGTTAACAGACTTTGATAAGTCCAAGTACTCAATGCTAAACAACATGCATTACTAGTAATGCACATACTAAAATTGGTCTTGGCACAAGTCTCTTAACATGCTTAAGACTCAATTTTTCTTGCAATTTGTAATGACAGCCATTAAATTAACAGATTTTGCTCAAGTCCATATATATACACTGACTATGAATACAAAACACATATAATTTTATACATTGTACATGTATAATGCTTCTGAGACTTAGTCTCATCTCAAATCTTGTGAGATTAATTGTTTCAATAATAAAAACACCATGTATAATCGTACAGTACAAGTATGATAGTCCAACATGCAAGTATAAATATTATTGATACATGTAATTTTGCATAAAATGACCATGATGACCTTCAAACTATCATGGGAGTCGACTGGGACAAGTTGTACGTTTGTGACCAGTCTCAGCACAAAATGAACATTTCTGATGTATTGATGTCCTGTCCGCAAGTTCATGGATTGATTTCACTGTATATAACCAATGAAATTTTAATATATCTTTGAGTTCAAAGTCACTCTGTTGTCTTGCATTCATTTTACGGAAAAGTCTGAACAGTTTGTTTCCATGCTCATTTGGTTCGCTTGAAAAGGCACCCACTGAGCCATACTTTTCAATAAGTTCTGGCACATGAGCAAGTGTTTTGTGCAGATAGTTTGGCATGTTTTGCTTTGTGTATGAAAAGAACATCTTCAAAGTGACTATGAACTTGCTTGCATTTTCATCATACTTCTTGAGGAGGTCAGGACATGATTCAGTAGGTTTTGTTGCCTTCCAGACAGGCTTCAAAAGATTATAATCATCCACCAGTTGTTGAACATATTCACGGCGATTCTCCGGGATCAATGGCAAAATGATAGCCATAGCTTTGTCAGTTAAGAGAAGTCTTGAGTAGTTCCCTGGCTGCATTAGATATTTTTGAAGCCCCATTCCTGTTCGCAAGTTATCATTTAGAATTTCTTCTGCTTGTTTTAACGCTTCCTTTTCCCTTTTTTCATTACTTCCATATGTCCACTTCCTTTCGTTTACCTTTGCAATTTCTCTCACAAACAGTTTTTTAAACCATAGGGCATTGTTGATCTCACAATGCAGTGCATCTATGTGCGACGTCATATTAATAAAACTATCTGTTGTAACCCCCTTGGATTCTTCCAACAGTTTATTATAGGACAAGCCGCTGTCATTTGTTAATTTCCTGTCCAGATTTTCCTCATTGCGATAAGAGTTCCTTGATATTCTGTGACCAAAAGGTGTTTCATAAGCATCATGACGTCTTGTTTCGCACATAGTACACAAAAATGTAGATGATGGTCCGGCGAGTCCTGCTACTTTACGTTCTAGCTTTTCATCAAACATTGTGCTAAACATGTTGAATTTAAAGTCCCAACTAGACCCAAAAGTGTTGTGCAAGTGCAGAGTGCTGTGTTCTAGGTGATGTCTCTCCATGAATAAGGTGCCAGTTAAAGATGTAAACGTGTAGTAGTCATTTTCATCTGCTAAAGCTATCAGAAGTGGTCTGCAATTCAATTGCGAGTTTGGCCGTGTCTCCTCAAAAACTGTTTCCTGCTCTCCATTCTGATTGATGGTGTAAATCTTCAAAACACAAAAACTGTATCGCAAGGCTTTGTCGGGAAGTTTGTTTGCGGACATGTACATTTTTCGTGACACATCACCCATACCATCTCCTCCATCTTTCACCACTACCTGAAGAGTGCCTGTAAATGTTGCAGGGTCTTTTCCAAGAGCTCGTAGTCCATTTGCAATCTGGGGTTCAAGATCGGATAAAGATGTTGCCAATGCTTTGTCGTAGTGGTACCGCTCAGCTTTAACATGTGGAAGCCCTAACTCGGGGAAATTCTGTGGCATGTACTGGAATCCTCCAACAGATTCTCCATCCATGGATGGGCAATGATGTTGCAATGGCGGGGTGACTGTAAATCTGACATTCGGACATCCAGGAAGAAATGCTTTTTCTGCATTTTTCATACTGGCATAGGGTTCAAACACTCTCTTGTCAGCTGCTGCATTAGTGACCTGTTGAACTTTACGATAACGCTTTACCGACATAAATGCAGTAACCCTAATTGCAAGACACTTAGTGCTGTTGAGGGAACTTTCACCAGTGAGCAGCGATTTAATAGTGCTGTATTCTGTCCACTTTTTAGTGCTCCTTAGGTGATTTAGAATCAGCGCATAATAAACAGTTTTTAAGTCTTCACCATAGTGTTGAGCATGTTGCTTTATTCCATTTTTTAAGGTTCTCAGTCTAGCATTTTGTGCTGGCTGTTCTAAATTAAGCACTGGTTTTGGAGGTCTACCCCTTTTTGACGATGATGATGGTGATGATGATGGTGATGATGAGTCTGATGACACACTGTTGTCTAGGGAGCTTTCACCGTCATCTGTTATGTGGTCATTGAGGGACGTCCGTTTGCATGTTGAAATATGACTTTCAAAATTTCTGACAGTCACCATTTCCTCACAATTGTCATTAATACACCTCATAGGCAAGTCGAGTACCAGCTCACAAAATGCCGCATCACACTGTTTAATGTCCCGTGAGACACAGTATCGCTTCAAGCATGTGCCACAGCAGCTGAACCCATGAAACCCAGAGATGTATACACTTTTGGCAAAAAACATGCTTGCAGCTTGTTACATATGGTGTATCCAAAATCCCTTTACATATACCACATTGAAGGTTCTTGTGCAATGGGCTTTGCAAACATAGTTCAGTGCTAAACAGACTGCACAGGTCAAATTTGTCATTGTCATTAACTTCAAGAGATAGGATCCTTTTCTTGTTCATTGTAGGAAGATCATCTTCTCGCTTACGTTTCCTGGCATTGGCAAATAAAATGTGGGCAGGCGTGTGTGCATAACTATGATCATTGGTGTACTGATGATGGCAAGGTGTCTTGGCAGGTGGTGGACAATTAGTCGTATCCTGTAATATTGTTCTCTGCGACTTTTTAGGCAGACGCTTACCCGCCTTCTTCGCACCTGAAGCAAAGCGTGCACAGAATGTGCATGATTCAGGTCCATGCGGCTCCCACTCATATGATCGTGCTGCGGGCTTGTAGACTCTCTTTCTCTCCTGTGCTGTGCACCACTTCGAAATTATAAGATAACATCTATGACAGAACTGTTTTGGATGGATGTCAGGATCATCATGTTCTACAAATATGTTGAAGACATGCTGTAATAGTTCACAAAATGGAGCCTCTGATTTTTTGTCCTTTCCAGTACAACTGTAGCTTTTTCCTGCCTTTTTTATTTTGCTGTACACGATACCACATACACGGCAACACTTGCCAAGGTGACTTCGGTGGTCGTCAAATGCTTGCATGGTGTAGGTGGGTGGAGTAGTCAGCCTATAAAAATGTAAGAATATCAAAATAAATAATTAGAAAACTATTGAATTGCAAAATGAGGTATAAGGCGATGAAAAAACAACCCGCCCAGTTTTGAGAGGCCGACCGACCTAGATTCTGTGTTTCGGGAGAATTTTTTTTTATTTGTTAAAAAATCATGGAAATTCAGACATTTTTGGCTGAAATTTATTGATTTTGACTGGAAAGTTTTTGGAAAAAAAAATTTCAAAATAATTTTTGCAAATTTTTTGAAAATGTTTTGAAAAATCAAAAATTTTGCCTGATTTTTCCAAGATAATTTTACATACATAGTCGATTCAATCATTTAAGGGGGTATTACACCCGTGGCCAATTTTGTGCCTATTATTGCATTTTTCTCAAAAATTATAGCGCATTGTGACAAGTAAGATAAACTTTGTATATTATACTGGCAAGGACATCGAATATTGATCAAATATTGGTTTTCCCTCAACTCCAAAACTGTTGTCTGTGCTGAAATAAAATTTCCAGTGCAGTAGTTGGTAGTCTTTGCCCCTATAATATACATCTTACTTGCCACCAATGTGCTATAGGCCTAATTTTTGAGAAAAATGGAAAAATAGGCACAAAATTGGACAGGGGTGTTGTACCCCCTTAAGCTTTCGGGAAAAGTCATATCCCACCCCCTAGTTTTCAACAACAAAAAAACTGTATTAAAAAAAAAAAGATACAAATTCAATGCATTTTGAAATCGTTAATAGAGTATGCCATTCATGCATTAGGGGTCGGTTAGGCCAAAAAATAAAAAATTGTTTGTTTGTCCATAGAGGCTTATGAAACAGTTGGGTCGGTAGGTCAGATTTTTTTTTTTTTACAGATATTGCACTTGAAACTGACAATTTGAAGACTGGTAAATACGGTCGGTCGGACATGGACAAACAAATAATTTCTTTTTTGGCCTTATAGAGGGGTAAAAAAGGGTGATGTTTCAGATTCCTTAGGGCTCAAGCTTATTTGATGCAGGGTGATCTTCTGAGCATTTTGACACCTTTTTACTGAAATCGGCCAAAAAATGAGAAGGTGCCGTAAAAACTTATAGGACAGGGGGTCTGAGGGGGTCTGAGAAATGTCATTTTGCATCAAAAATGTTATTCTATGCCTTGTTCTATTGATATTGGTGTTGTTTTATATGTTATTGGTGCCAGAGAATCCATTTTTGAAAGTTGCATAAGATTCAGGGCATCCGTATTCTTGGAAACTACCGTTTTATGTCAAAATTAGGGTATGAGGGCGCCCTCATACCCTAATTTTGACATAAAACGGTAGTTTCCAAGAACATGGATGCTCCAAATCTTGTACAAATTTCAAAAATGGATTCTGTGGCACCAATAACATATAAAACAACATCAATATCAAGAGAATAAGGCATAGAATGACATTTTGATGCAAAATTACATTTTTCAGACCCCCTCAGACCCCCCCGTCCAATAAGTTTTTGGCCAGCACCTTCTCATTTTTTGGCCGATTTCAGCAAAAAAGTGTCAAAATGCTCAGGAGATCATCCTGCATCAAATAAGCCTGAGCCCTAAGGAATCTGACACATCATGGTTGTATAACCCAATACTACTTGCATATTAAAATCACAAACATTTTTTTGAAATAAATAACTTGAAAAAAAACAACTGTAATTTACTAATTTTTCTAAAACTTGGGGTGGGACTTAACTCGAGGGTGGGACTATACTCGCGTCCGGTACTGACCGACCAGCCGGCCATATTGAGTCCGTTCCCTAAAACAAAACAAAATGCATGTTACGTCTGCCGAATTCAGAAACTTCATACAGTTTTGAGTCAAAGTCCAAGAAATATGCCGAATTCAGCAGGCATGCCGTATGGTAATTTTTTGCCTGGGTACCCGCCCCAATTGTTGGGGCGGTAATCTGGTATCCCAAATTTTTTTTTTTTTTACAAAAGTCAACCATTGCCATATAATGAGTGATCCGATTTATTAATTTTTTTCTATTTCCTACCCCGGTAATGTAATCTCGGGCGGGTACCCACAAGTCTGCCCGAAATTCCCTACCTTAACCAGAACAATTGTTACCAATATTCATTTATTTCTTGGAAAAGAAAAATATGAAGAAAAAAATATTCAAATTACCACCCGATGCATTTTTCGTGTGGGTAATCGGGTACGATTGCAACAGAAATTTTGTTTGAACTTTTTTCTTGGTTTTGGAGTGTCCCACCAATGATTTTTGATGATTTCAAAATGCATTGAATTTGTATCCATCTTGTAATCATTGGTAGAGTATGACATGAACACTAATTATCACTTTGCATATTGACGCCAGTATAGTCCCACCCGCTTTTTGGTTGAACATTTTTCAAAATTGGGGGGATGGGACTATACTCGAATTTAGAAAAAAATGCATTGAATTTGTTTTGAAATCATTAATAGAGTATGACATGAGTACAAATTTATTCAAAACACATAGGCCTACAATATTTTTTTTTTTTTTTTTTTTTTTGATCAACCATGAATGATCCTAGTTAGGTCTAGGTCCAGGGACACTCCAAAGCCGAAAAAATAACTAAAAAAAAAATCTTGGTCGGGTACCCGAAAACGCGACTGAAAATGCCTGCCTTAACATAACATGTACCTTGTCGCAATGTCGCTCATTCGAAAATTTGTGCGTGAATATTTTTACAAATTGGTTTTGGTGCGTGTTTCACTGGCGACCCGTGTTTACGTTACACTTTTGTTTTTAAACTATTCGTGTACCAGTAACGTAAAACTACACAGGATAATCACGAAAATAGGGTCCCGTGAGCACTTATTCCCGAAACTCCCAGCTCTAATAAACACAAACACACATCACCTGACATTAAAAAAAAAATCCATTACATGTAGGTAACAAACAAAACACCCTGTTTCACATTTTTGGACTTATTAAGGAGGGTCGGTCTGTCAATTTTTTTTTTTGTCTAGAGGCTAAAATGACCTTTAAATATTGACCATGAAAACTTGAAAAATTGGCACAAATTTGGAGGATTTTTTGGTAAACATATTTTGAAAATGTTTTGGTTTTTTTTCCAAAAATGTTCAGTCAAAATCAATCAATTTTGGCCCGAAAACGGCTGATTTTTCCATGGCATTTATAATTGTTATTTTTTTTTAAATTTACACACCCAAACCTTTAAATCATGCCTAAAGGTGCACAGGTCAGAAAAAAAATGAAACAATCGGTGCTGAATCACGCTCAGTACACAATGTTGTTACCAAGCAGCCGGTCGCTACTCGCCAAGGTAGGAGCTTAACTGCAAAATACGCACGCTCATTTGACATGGCACTCTACACCAGTGTTTACTCTCTCTGGAAATTGGGTGCGCCAAATGAAACATTTTCTTCTCAAATTGGCCCAATTTTGGCCCAGGAATTCCTCAAATTCACTAATTGTAATACAACATTACAAATTTTTGTGAGACAAAAATAATTTTCACTGGGCCAAATTTGAGACATACGGCCTCTGAGTAAACACTGCTCTACACCACAAGCAAACACACTTTTGTCCGAGAATTAAAAAAATTACACGGGTATACATGCATCGAGAAGGGTCTGCATTATTGTCTGTATTTTTTTTTTAAAGAATGCGCAAATTTCTTCATTTTGGTCACTTTGTATGGAAAAAATATGGGGGAGGTACATTATGTATGTATTGCAGGCCTATTCAGTTACCGTAATGGTCCGAGTATAGTCCCACCCGTTTTTTAGGTGAAAATGTTTCACAGTTGGGGGGTGGGATTATACTTGAATTTCAAAAAAAAAAAAAAACTTAAAAAAAAAAAAAATTCAAGATGAAAATTGATAATTTGTATTCATGTCATACTTATTATTGATTTCAAAATGCATTGATTTGAATGCATTTTGAATTTTTTTTTTTTTTACAATTTCTGGAATTTTTCGAAAAATGGGGGTGGGACTATACTCGAACGTGGGACTATACTTGGACGAATTATTTATACCATTTTTACATAAATTATAATGGTTACAAAAAAATAGGCCTACCGAAATTACATTTTAAAATAATACATACACTTGGTACGCATGTACATGTATATAATACTCGTAGTAGTTCGATCCACGACAACAAGGGCATAATATATGAACTAAACGCATCATGTACAAAAAGCTGAAGTACACTACATTAATGTACCGGTACATGTAAACCGGGTCAGAATTTCGGCGAGAATCCGAGAATCCATTCTCGCAAAGATTCTCGTCAACAAAATTGCAAGAATCTAAATGGATTCTCATAAATATTTCAATTTATCATACAAAGTTATATGGCGAGAATCCATGGATTCTTGCAAAATTCCACTGGGAGAAAAAGGATTCTCGAACTTGGTTGCAAATTTCTGACCCTGTGTAAAGGACTGTTACGTTCCATGCCAGTGACAATATTACAGGTTCTTTGACTTGCGGTTTTTTTTTACTTGTTTTTTAATGCATTTAAAATTGGCAGTATTACTTTGACGGAAATTGCTGTACGCAGTAAAATCAGCCAACTTTATGATTAAAAAAAGTGCAATTTATTTAAATGCAGATTCGATGAGTTTTCAATTTCCTAATTAACAACTCCTGTCCCAGCGACCCCGTTCAGCGGACAGACTGTTTTTTTAGCAACGCTGCCCATGACATGTCAATGGCAAATTGGAACTTGGAAGCATTTTTATTGAAATTGAAAAGGCAATCAAATACTCATCATCTGACCATGAATGATATTTTGTTTCCAAGGTCCTAAGCCAAGGGGCTGTGCAATATAAATGACGAGGCCTCGGGGAGGATAAAATTCTCAAATCGTGTCAAAATTGCTTCCCTCCTCTCTCGGTTCCCAAAATTCTTTGCCCCCCCCCCCTTTGCACATGTGCCAATTTTTTGAGTTTCCAATTTGCAACTTTACTTTAAATGTTTCTGTCATCATGTCTGTTATGTTATGAGGGAGGCACTTATACGGAAGAAGAAGAAGTGTTAGTTTTCTACTTGTAAGCCGTTTTAGCATTTTAGAGCGTGTTTATTTTTTGGACCGTGAATGCCCCCGGCCTGCCAAAAATTGCTGCTAGCACCCCCCCTTTGGCATGCCAAAATTGCTACCCCTTGTTCCCCCCCCCCTGGTCCCCCCCAATTTGGACATCGACAGCCCCAACAGTCATGACAGTCTACATGTAAATAAAGAATTTAAGCTTCCCTGGATTAATTAAAATTGAAATAAAATCAATTTATAAGCTTAACTGTGAAAACTCATACAAATATGGTAGAATTTCAAATTAAATTCGAGATCGATTGTAATGTTTACAGCTGACCATGTCTACCACCGACTGATCGATGTGGCACAATCCAACCCCCACTGACCGCGATCGACTCTATTGTTCTCGTACACAAAATGCGTATTCCAATACTTCCTATTGAAACACACGGTCAGAAATGCAATATTTCGGACTCGCAACATGACCGGAAGTCAAATTTTAGAGGATCGTTCGTCAAAAATGAGAGACGGTCGGCATTACAGAGTACAATAATAGCGTTGTGTGCACTTTTAACTTTCAGAAAAGAATTACGGACTGATTGGAAAGAATAGCGAAAAAACTATATTTACGATTAAAAATTTACCTTCAAAACGGCACGTTTCCATGACGAAAATAAGGTCGATCACATCGGTGTAAAGATGCTGACAGAAAATTGGTCTAAATCGGTTAATTTTTGGTCAATTTCGACGCTTTAAAAAGTAGCTGGTAGCTAAATTCGTGGTCAGCAAGATGGCGTACAGAAATCAGACAACAGACGAGATGCAAGCTGGGTAATATCCTTGCTCCAGACAGCTGATTGAAACCTCGTTTTTTATCGCGAAATCACGTTCTCAATTTAGGGAATGATGTCATCGCCAATAGCGAACTGTGATTGGTCAAAGAGCGTTACACGGCCAGAGATATATTTATTGACAAGTTACACTGTGTGTGTATTGTCTCGTTCTTACTACTACCAGGAATTAACACAGCCCTTGAATATTATTTTCTTTATTTCCGAAAAGCGCCTGACCCAGATTTTAAATTTCTCTGTCCCGAGAACCGCGCTGTGTCTAAAGTCGGCATACTCTGAATGACTTCATGCCTTCCCACGGTGCGTTGGGGGGGGGGACAAAATTTATTATATTCTTTAGCTTTTTCATGTGACACCACTCGAGGGGCTTCTTGGCAGTTCAGGATAATTATGTCCATTTAAGACCAAAGGGTTGTTGAGTAAGTAAGGAAGGAAGTAAGTTGGACTAATATAGGCTAAGACCGTTTCATGGTTCAGCAAAGATCAGCAAGATCCGGATGTCTTATAGCTGTCTTTTTCGCTTGGTTGAGATTTGATAAATAAATTACTATGATTTGTATAATTTGGATATTGGCATAAGTCAATCGCAAAATCTTCCTGAACTGGGATCAATTCAAAAGTTCAGCGGAAAGTGTACTTTTTGCAGGTTTTCCCATTTTAACCCTTGTACTTTCATCAGTTTCATTGTTTTTTGATAAATAGAGTGTTTTTTGTACAATTGATATTCTGATTCTTGATGAATTGTACCAGTTGCGTAGCGTCATACGTTTTTTTTTTTTTTGTTTTTTTGGGGGGGGGGTCTGTGTTTTTGGCCACACTGGATTCAACAACTAAAGGTACTCCGATTTCATTGAAAATTGTCTAAAATTGTTCTTCACGTAAAATGAACTCAAATAAGAAATAGTTCTCACCTTATAGCAGGGCTACGAAATCACCGGTATCGTGGTACCGGCGTTCCCAGAAAAAATTCAGAGTCCCAGAAAAAAATCAAGACGGGAAAAATAATCTTTAATATCATTTTTTCTGAAGCTCTGAAAATATTCTGTGAACACGATCACTCGTGAAATATTTTCTGCGAACTTTCTGCGACGATAACTGATAAATAAAACTAAACGCCAGTGACAGGAATGAATATAGCATAAGTAGGATTCGTTCCCCAGAAAAGCAGGTTTTTCATTGATTTGTTAAGGGAAATAATTTTTTTTTTTTGCATATTGTTTTGGAAAAACTTCAACTGTTCACATCTTTGGAACTAAATTAATGTTCAATAACTAGGATTTTGGGTCCTAAAAAGGGGGGGATAAAAAAAAATTCAGTCCTTAATAGAGGGGGATCAAAAAAATTCGAGGGTAAAATTCCGGAGTAAAATGTACAAGAAGGCATGTACATTCCAAAAAATTTGCACGCTCCGCGCGCACGAATGTTAAGTATTCAATTTTGTAATCTCAAGCTACAAATCAACAAAATGTGCGCACTTTACAATTTGGGTTTAACACTATGACTCCAATGGGTAATAACTCCAAACAGTCATTTTTAGCTAATGACATAGGGGTAGATCCGGGGTGGGAGGGGGCATAACTCCCCCAATATATTGTTAGGGGATGGTCCATACAATCATCCCCACAAAATTGACGCCTATATATGGGTTTCTAACCAAAATTAACCCCATATTTGGTCATTTTAAAATAAAAAGTGCCAATTTTTGTGCGCTTCGCGCAAATTAATTCTAAGACTGCGCTGGGGCTTTGCCCCTGGACCCCACCTGTTTAATAATTGTGTTCATACTCGCGCTCCGGCTCCACGGTCGCAGAAAATATTTCAAACAACAGTTCACGTTCCCAGAAAGGAAATTATTTTTCGCTGCCCTGCTTTATAGGATCAAAAACAATGCAGCAAATATGAGATATTGATACTTTTTTGCCAGGAGAGAGTTTCAGCTTAAAAGTAGCTCCAGGTCTTGTTATACAAGCTTATAAACATCTCAAAAAAAGTAATTACCCCTTAAAAATGGTCATTATTCAAAAACGGGCTTTTGTATCACAAATTTTTAAAATGCGTTGGAAGCAGAATTTATTTTTGCGCATTTTGACACCTAATTTGTAGCAATTGTCTAATTATTGACATCGTAGCGTACATTTAAATCAATGTAACCCAAGATTTGAAAGTTGCAGTAAAATCTATTCAGTATAATTGAATGAAATCTGTGTAATGATAACCTTAAAATCTGGACCTCACTACATTAAATCGACCGGTGTTTTATTGTTTTCTGGCCTATCGTATCAAATGAGGTGGCAAAATGCGCAGAAATATATTCTACTTCCAGCGCATTTTACAGATTTGTAATACAATAGCCCGTTGTTGAATAATGGCCAATATTTAGGGGGGGGGGGTAAGTTTTTTTTTAGATGTTTACAAGAGCTAATAGATTGGTGGCCAGAGGCCCCGAAAGATTTTTAATATGGGGGAGGGGGCTTCAATAAAGAGGAATTCTCCAAGGTGCGAAAAGGTGATTGGCTGCGAGTGTCCCGCTCAAGGGTTAATGACCTTGACATTGTTTGTCTAGCTTTGGGGGTCGTTCCAACCAGATTTCAACAATCTATGGCGATTTTCCCCCATATGACCCTGAAATGACCTTGACATTTTTTTTGTCTCGCTTTGGGGGTCGTTCCCACAAAATTTCATGAACCTGCAACAATCCAGTCTAACCGGACGAAGTTTTGGTTTGCAGATAATATTTGGAGCGACACACTATACACACAGCATTTGACTTCATGGCATGCGCGTCAATCGTGGGGGGGGGGTGACATGTCCCTTCACATTTTGGGATGGGGGACACAATATCAAATGCCCCCCCCCCCCTGCACACACACACACGTTTAGGCATATGTTTCCCTGGTCTAAGTAGGCTTAATGTTAAGATTCCAACACGCCGCTAGTCCGAAATTGAAAACCACTGCGCTAGTCCGAAATTGAAAACCACTGCGCTAGTCCGAATCTGGAAAACACTCCTTCAGTCTGACACTGCGCTAGTCCGAATCTAAAAAAACACTGCGCTAGTCCGAAACTGAAAACCATTGCGCTAGTCTGAATTTGAAAAACACTGCGCTAGTCCGAATTTGAATGGGGGGGACACTGCGCTTGTCTGATTTTCTGACTAGCGCAGTGTCTTTCAGATTCGGACTAGCGCTGTAGTTTTCAGTTTCGGACTAGCGCCATGGTTTTCAGTTTCGGACTAGCGCAGTGTCGGACTGAAGAAGTGTTTTCCGAATTCGGACTAGCGCAATGTATTTCGGATTCGGACTAGCGGCGTGTCGGACTGAAAACTGGTTTTTTTTCAGATACGTACTAGCGGCGTGTCGGACTGTTGCAGTGGTTTTCATTTTCGGACTGATCATGATGATTCCAAAAAAGCATGAAAAGGTATGCTTCCACCTATCTGCGATTTATCAATGTAAATATGAGACAAGGCAAAGGTTAAAGCTCCCATTTGTGGCTCAAAGTAATAGTGAAAGTGCTTAGATTTTAATAAAAAAAATATAATATAATATAAAACTTGAATAAAGAATAGTTTGCATCGCCTCGTTACATAGGTAATAGGATGCAAGGGTACGACCTTTCACCACGACCTTTGATCTTTTGGTTTAGAACTAAAGGAAAACATTTTGTCTTAAATGTGGTTTGAACAAAATGCCTATTGAACCCTAATGATCTTAATCTTCCGATTTTGCTATGTTATAAAGCATTTTGAAAAGATTTATACCAGTTTAGTAAAATCGGAGCATTAGGTTTAGCCCAAAATGCAACGTTTGAGCTTTGAGCATGAGTCACAGATGGGCCCTATTTTCTGAATCGCTATTACCATCATATTGAGCTATTCCAGAAAATAAGTGCACACCCCCTATAGAGGAGTACATTTTCAATCAAAGATTTGTCTGGATTTCCAAGTCTGCTTTCTGAAAACGACTGGAATTCCAGTTGCAAATGTCACTTGAAAAAGCCTGTAAATCCAATTAAATGAAGGAAAAATCACGGAAATGTCCAAAATGAGCTCTCAAATTGAGGATTTCTGATTTCGAACTTTTATCCGCCTTTGAACACTTTAAATTAGATTTCCAACAGTCGAGGCTGGACAAAAAGTCCGGAAATCCGAACTCCTCTATAGGGGGTGTGCATCTATTTTCTGGAATAGCCCATTTTATATTTTGTTATGGTTTCGAACCAAATTCGAAACTTGTTTTGCTACTCTTCAGCCTAACTTATCATGCTTATAGGGCATAACATAGTTGCAAGTCTTAGGACTTAGTGAGCTGTTATTTTGTTTGGAAGGGGTCATGAATAACTGGGGTCATATTTTTCATCAAAAAATAGGGGGGTAACAATTTTAAACCAAAATATGGGGGTCATAAAATTATCAAAGATTTTGTGATTAAAGTGTCATTGAATAATGTTGCTCAAAATTGCAGTTACAATGATGAACATTAACAGGCTACCCGCATTATATTCTAATTAATTTTCGTACGTTACCTACCTAGTTTTTTTCAAAATAAACTAGCGGAAAAAATAATACAAAATAGCAGATTTCTCGATATTTTTTGAATAATTTGTTTGCGGTCTGTGTATGTGGGAAGGTGTAATGAAAATGCCAACCCACGATGAGGGGGGGGGGGCATGCCAACCCACGATGGGGAGGGGGGCATATAAAATTCACCTGCAGATAGGAGGTTCAGAAAATGACAATCCCCATAGTAACACGCTAATTGTGCTTAGGTCTGGACCGTGGATTTTCCCATGGACCTCAAGCGTGCGTCCCGTACGGACCAACCTAGGTAAACAAACAAACAGACAAAATGGTCGACATAATCATGGAAACTATATAACCATATCACGGGAGACAATACCTAAAATTCACCTAATTTACCAGAGCACCCAATTAAAGA
The DNA here is from genome assembly GCF_039555335.1 of Amphiura filiformis. Lineage (NCBI taxonomy): Eukaryota > Metazoa > Echinodermata > Ophiuroidea > Amphilepidida > Amphiuridae > Amphiura > Amphiura filiformis. The sequence goes on from NC_092637.1 coordinate 27,559,408, forward strand.
TTTGGGCTACCAAATCGCTGATTGAGTAATCCATGCTTTCAATGCAAAAGGGCACTGGATGACAACAATGGTAATATCGATTATTTCTGCTGGTTGCCTTCGAGAAAAAAGTACTGGGTTTGACATTTTAAGAGTATGAAGTAAAAAACGGTGAAATCAAAACGGACATTCTGTCAAAAATATATAGACACACACGATTTGCCTTACAGAGGTGGGAAATGTAGCGAAATATTTATTTATTTGTTTGTTTATTTATTTATTTATTTATTTATTTATTTATTTATTTATTTATTTATTTATTTATTTATTTATTTATTTATTTATTTATTTATTTATTTATTTATTTATTTATTTATTTTATTTATTTATTTATTTATTTATTTATTTATTTATTTATTTGTTTATTTATTTATTTATAACATTCGGATGAAACCAGGCTAAACCCAATAGTGCTCAGAGGCTACTAAAATATATTAGTTTGAAACGCTAAAAAATGAATTCCGTAAATAGCTTTGGGCGAAGTTACGGCCTATATAAATCTAAAATATTTCACTAAATGACACAATTTCATGCCTAATTTTAACACCAGGCTTTAAAAAAATGTATATCCAAGCACTATGTTTTTAACTGACATCGCTTAGGCTGCGATCACATAGAAGTATACGGTATACGGTATTCGTTATTCGCTATACGAAATACGCTCATTCGATCAGGCTGAGTTCACATAGTATACTCCTATGTGAACTCAGCCTGATCGAATGAGCGTATTTCGTATAGCGAATACAGGGCAGGGGCTATTTTAACGTGCCTCCTGGCACGTTCGTGCAGTGAGATTAAAATTCCGTGCAGTGAGAATTAAAATTCCGTGCTTAAAATATTTCTAGGCTATGCCAGTCAAGTTTCAACAGGTCAAGTGACTAGGAAATAAAGCTCTTCTGCGAAGTCAAGACAAATCCTGTGCAAAAATGGCATTTGGTAGTTTTCCTTTTTTATTCAACGGAAAATTCGTCCACCGCCTCTGGTTTAGTCAAAATTTCCCGGCTACGCTGAATCCGCTTCTCGCTGCATTTACTCTACGGAATGCCTCGGGACGAGAGCAGGGTACAAGTTGCACCCTGGCTCAAAATAACAGTGTCAAGTCACCAGTTCCTGGCACGGCCCCTTGCTATCTTGACCTACGGGCCCCTGTGCTTTTCTTTACATTAAAGTTGCCTGTAAACATGGTAAAGGATTACAATCTTTTCGCTTACATGTTTATAGCTCTCAACCACATTAAAAAAAACATGATAAAATAACATACGGTCCCACTCCCAGGGCCCAAGTTTAAATAGTAGGCCTATTTTGGGCCATTTTCTATGTTGGGCCCGACTCCGACATGTAATAACATTAATTTTACAAGGGCCTCGAGATTAATACTTTCTTGGCATTAGGGAACAAGACAAGAAGGTCTTTAGAGCTGACCCCAGAAATCAGGACCGTTCAATATATACAGAGTTTTAAGGGAGGAATCTGAAATTTCAGCCGTCTTCGGGAGGGGTGTATGATTTTTTTACTTGAATCTTGAGGGGGAATTGTTTTAACAATTTAAAAGTTTTAAATGTAGAAAAAGAAGAAAACAAGGGGGAATCCTAACATTTTGAATGGACGCGAGTGGGGTGGGGGTGGAGGAACGCAAAATTTATTGTCTATTTTTTTTGTCAAAACTCCCACTGCCCCTTCTGGCACAAATACAATCCATAATAATCATTAGTACATTCATTGGGATACATGGTCCCACGAATGTAGAAAAGTTCCTTCTTCCTTAGGAGTAATGTTTGTGAACTATATAAAATACTTGCACGAGCCCACCTCGATATTCGAATTTCCTTAGTGACAGGGGGGGGGCACACTTGCAGGCTCTGTAAGTTAAGCTTTGTGTAGCACGATATAGAACAATTGGTTTAAATGGGTATTGTTTTTCGAAATTACTCATTTTTAATTATCATATATTGGTTTTTTTCTTCGTCTGATCCTCATTTATTGCGAAGGTAATTTTTAGGATAGCCAACAGGTTGTCTCAATGAACCAAATGCACTATGATATTTTCCTTGCATTCGTCGCCTGTACCGTGTGAATAAGCTTTGGATTGTCAGTTCTGACATGTCTGACGTGCAGACTGACTTTTATTTAGAGAAAAGTTATATTATATGTTTATATTTGTACCTTTTTTTTTTGTTTAGTTTGTAATTTATTGGTATCTATATATTACCTGTTTCTGTGACATAAAAGACTGCCATGCAAATGGCTATTTTATAGCAGCATTATGATAATCATTCCGGAAATATCAAGTGAATAAGTTATGAAAGTAGGCCTGGATTGTAACTGTAATAGGCCCAACGTGACAATGGGAGCACCACTTGATCTACATTACAGTTTTCACCTTTCCTGATTACAGCAGTATAACAACGCGTTCTAAAGCGCTCCACAGACTCCGAGTATTGTACACTCACAGAAAAAAATACATAAATTATGTAAAATTTTACACAACTTCGATGTACGTATAGAACTCCAAAACAAATAGGTATTTTTTACATAACCATGAATTATGTAAAAAAAACATAGCAGATAAGTAAAAAAAATACTTACAAATTATGTAAAATATTTACATAAATTTTATGTAGATTTTTTATCTCAGCTATTAGGTATTTTACTGCATAATTGTTATGTAATATTTTAGACAAATTATGTAAAAAATACATAACATTTATGCAAAAAATACAGGTCAATAGAGTTGGGGCTTTCTTTCTTTCTTTCTTTCTTTCTTTCTTTCTTTGTTTTATTTTATGCTGAAACATAATTCATGATAGGTTTGAAGTCATCAAATCTAGGTCAACTGTCAGATTCATTCAACAATACAATTTCATGCATGAAGTATTTTATTTTGTTTTTCTTTTCTTTTCTATCAGTTCACCCGCTATCTAGTTAATGTTCAATGTATAGCATTTCTCTCTCAATGTGCATGTACGATATACAATGCTATAGTACACTAATGCATTGTCGCTTCAAGCCTAATTCGAGTCCCACACTTGGTACACTTAGCTAGGCTACATTATCGAAGTCATTTCAATGCATATCACGTCTATAGCACACTGTCCGTATTACCAAATGAGAAGATCTCCTGTGGTATTTGTGATCTATCTCAACACGTACACACATTGCTATACACGCAGTGCCGGTCCGTCGCAGTATACAGTACAGTACGTATTGATCGCGTCAATTCTAATGTTGATCAATCTAGCCAAATGAACCCCTAAATAGCCATTTATAAAGTCTCAAAGAAATCCATGCATAACTTATCGAACGAATCTCCAGTTTGGTTCAAGGTTAATGACTCCAAAACCTACCTATTTAAATGAAGTTTCAGCAGGTATGCGCCACCCGATCACACACACGTCGTGTCGCCATTGCTTTCGGTCTGCGCTATAATTTTTTAAATGAAATAGGTAAAAACTACACGTGTGTCGATTTACATAACACGTTAGGTAGATTTTCTCCAATCAGCGAAGTATTTTTGGCTGACATTTTACTTCATTTCATGCAATGATTACACAAACTAGGTAAACTAGCTTCGTTACAGTTCAAATATGTATTTGAAGCATTTACAAACTGGCATGGTAAAAGTTTTTGACAAACTTTTACATATATTGTGTATAATTTAATTTACATCGTGTTTTTTTTACATAACGTGTGAATATTTCTCTGAGTGTACGTACAATATTGTATGCAACATATCTACGTTATTTAATCTATTGCCATTCTATTTCCAGTAATGTTTAAGTTCTAACGAATGTTTGATGACAAAAAATCGATAATATGTTACATGTAATATTTAGTAGAAATATATTATCGATTTTACGTCATCAAACATTCGTTAGAACTTAAACATTACTGGAAATAGAATGGCAATAGATTAAACAACGTAGATATGTTGCATACAATATTGTACGTACAATAAAAAGTCTGAATACTGCTTAATATGACAAAGGCATGGCATATTCCGGAAATATCAAGTAAACATTGTTATAAAAGTGTAATGTCCAAACCCTATTTTCGGAATTGTTTGTTTATTTTGCGGAGTCGCTCCAAAATCGTCGATTGTCCCTTTAAAGTATTTGTGATGCATGGTGAGAAGGTAGGCTCAATATGGCGACTCGCATGGAACCCACATGGACAAATCGTCTTTTACCTAATTTTAACTTATATTAGCTTCATAAGAAAGAGAAGACATTTAAAGTGACTGATTACAACTCACAAGAAGATTGACAAAAGGAAGTGATAGGTAAACTGTACTATTAAAGAACAGAAAGAAGTTTTAAAAGGAATTTTCTGTAGCGTTTGCTTGGTTTGTTTACTTCGACTCAACGCAACGAGTGTCAGTTTTATATCGCTATAAAATCTCGAGTAATGATCATAAAACCTCCCGTCAGGAAGTTAAAGTTTGAGTAATAAGCTAATCCCGTGGATGCGAGTGAGCCCAAGGAAGTGTAGTTAAATGTGCAACACTACAAAAAGTATGGTAATGGGAGCATCACTTGTTCTAAATTTCAGCAGAAGACAAAGCGTTCTAAATTATGACAAATCGATTGCCTAGCAAATGGCTATTTTATAGCTGCAATTATTAGGTGAACATTGTTATAAACGTATGATAATGGGAGCATCAATTGATCTAAATTACAGAAGAGGAAAAATATAATGTTCTATATAATATGTCAAAATGGACTGCCTATAGGCAAATGGCTATATTATTGCTGCAATTATATTCTAGAAATATCAAGTAAACAAGTTATGAAGGTTTTACTCCCATGCTCTAACAGAATGGTTTAAGGTTATACAGGATTTTGAACTTTTGTGTAGGCAAATTGGCTGCACGTAGCCACCTAAAATATTTTGTTTTTCAAAAAATAAACATGGCAGGCCTAAAAATCATACTTCATCTTAAAGTTGACACTCTAATGATTATTATTGTAATACTTTAACGTCATAGCTCATACACAAATGTACTTTGTAAGTGTTTCAATTTGTGTTCAATTTCATGAGCATGAGGTTTTTTTGGGAAAGAGGCCAGGAAAATATGGGGAGAGGGTCCGATTTCATTGCGATTTCGCATATGTGTTACAAACAAACCAATGAAATAATGTACCTATTTATTCTTTCGATAGGTCCTCCTGATTTAAAACAGTAAGCTTACATGTTCACAGAATGTCAATGAAAATGATGGGGTAAATGTAGTCTTTTTTGCAACAACAATATTAATTTAGTGTGCCAATATATTGACACAATTATTCCCTACATTATTTCTTTGAAGTATCAGCTAACACATGCATATCAAAATTTTATGAATCAGCTGCGGGAAACATTAAAAATAATTTATTTCATCTCAGCATATCAGGCCAAATGGTCCAAAATGGAGTTCTGAGATATCCACACATTTAGTTTCAAGTACTCACATTTTCTGCTATTTCACAGTATCAATTCACAATCCCATAATATTCCAGGTGGAGTGCTCCTGTATTACTACTGATAATCCTTACTGCATGGGAATTATCAATTGATTTTCACAAAACTTGCAGAAATTGACAAATTTCTGCCAAAACTTCCACACTATCTATTATCATGTTCAAACCATGTGCTAACTTGTTTACAATGCTAGTTAGTGTTGCCAGGGCCAAGGTGATAGTACTTATTTTATTGATTTTGTCTAGTATAGTGCTGGTTGAATACTCATGCTCCACTGTGCATATGCTTCAGTGATTTTAGCAATCAAATGAAAATGATAGGGTTGCCAGTTCATGCACTGGAATAATAATCACTATAAGGGGCACATCACTATATAATGTCCCATTGAAATACATGTGAAAATACAATAAAGTAACTAGGTGCATAATAATTATGAGTCCTGGGGGAGGGTAGAATGGGGGAGGGGGGGCAGTTTTTGGCAAACATTTACAGTGCATCTTTATAAGGCTTAGGAAACACTACAGAAACATTCAAATCTGCATCATAATATCTAGGCCATTTAAAGTTTCCACATTGGCAAAGTTAGGCTGGCTGAGAGCAGGGCCAGGGAGGATGACAGGAAATGTTGGCATACCTTTTAAAATCTAACCCACAGGCCCCACATGTATATTTGGGATTCCCCCTTCCAAAGAAAATGATAGCCCCTCACACCTTCTCTTTCTTCCATGAGTTACACCAAATGCGGAAGGATTTAGTGTAGTGTCCCCTTAAAACAAGAACTGTCTTTAAAAAAGAATTAGTGCTGTGGGATATCTAGAGCAAATATTGATACACAAAAAATAATTTAAAAAATACTTTGTTGATACAATTTTTTCAATCTACATCTCTGAGATGTTTAATATATACATATACTTCATAAATAAAAATTAAAAAACAAAAGACAAGTTGAGTGGAATTTTCACCCTCCGTAACCTTAACCTTCAATTAGTGTTTGTAATTAATGTACTGGAACTAAAACCGGGAACTAAAATCGCTACTCTCCCTCATGCTTATCAAACATGACGATCTGTGCTTTATCCCATGTCTTTCGTTTTCCTCTCTCTGGGATAATTTCTTATTATCTTATGGGGAGGGGGGCTACTAAAGACCAATACGCAACGAACAAGTTAGGGACTGTGCAATAATTATGAGCCGGGAGGGGCTAAATTTCCAAACGGCCTGCCAAAAATCGCTTACACTTACACCCCGCCCTCTCGGCCCACCAAAAATCTCTTGCCCACCCCCGGCCTGCCAAAAACCTTTGCCCCCCCCCCCTGCACATGCCAAATTTTTGGGATCCCAATTTGCAAACCTAAACTGGTCCAGATATATAATTGCGAGCAGGAAAATTTTCCTAAGCCTTTTTAGAGCGTTTTACTTACAAGACGCCCATGAATGTATGCTATTATGTGTGTCACATGTCTGGGTGAACATAAATAATCAATTCTCTATTACAGACCCTGAAAGAAGTGTAAAAATTACACTAATGATACACCAAATGTGGCTGGACGCGGCGAATGAGCCGTAAACTCGGCAAACTTCATTTCGAGCTACAGGTGAAAATATGTGCAAATCTCGTATTTTGGCGAAGTTGAGATTTTTGCAGATTTGAAATGTTTAAGCTTTCTTCTAAACACATACAAAGTTTTATTTTAAAGAAATAAGTGGAAATATGAAATAATCCACATTTTCTGAGGCCCATCTGATGAATGGTCATTTTGCTTCAATAACTTTGAACGCGTTTTTCTCGGTTTCGCGTTTTGTTTCATGACAACCTATAACAAGCCATAACTTCGCTTCTGATTGTCATATGAAGTTCATTGAGGTGTCATTTTAATCCCTGAAACATGATCGTTGCAAATATGTAAAAAAGTAAAAATAACCAGAGAGGGACTTTACGGCTTATTCGAGGTGTCCAGGCACAAATGGCTTCAATTGGACCTTCTTTTCAGTGGCGTAAGTAGGGTTAGTAGCGCCCGGGGCAAGAAACAAAATTGGCGCCCCTACCCCCTCCCCCCCCGAGAATATCTTAGACGCACCCCCCCCCCAAATTCTTGAAACAATTGCGCGAGGAGTGCGCGTAATTTTGGACAAATAAGGCCTACCACTAATTAATTTTGGTTTCTAGAAGTTGAATATCGGTCTTAAAATGTTCTTTCAATTGATTTTGTGCTGAAATGCGCGCGAAGCGTGGGAAATTTTTGACTTTCATCGCTTGGAGGGGCGCAGAATCGATGCTGAATTGGTCAATTTGGCACCCCTAAGGGCGGCGCCGGGGCACGTTGTAGCCCCCCCCAGTTACGCCACTGCTTCTTTTTGCAAATTTTTCCAACCCTCCTGTGTATGGATAAATAAATCCACCTTTTCACTTCTGCTTTCGACACCCAACAATATGAAATACAACATGCCTACAAATGGCTTTAACTCGGCATTCATTTCACCAATTTTCGGCCAGTTTTACAACTAAAATTAATGTTTATAATTTTAGTACCAAAAGGGTCCTCCAAATGGCTTCAATCGGGCCTTCAATTTGCAAAAGTTACCCACTTCTAAGGGGTGCACATCCCCCTCAGACGCCCCTAGGTTGCGCAAGCAATACGCGATGGCTGCTACATCCGCCGTTGCCCCCCCCTGCTGACACCCCACACACTTTAATAATCGTTCCGCCGCCGAGGTGCCGCCGGTTACCCGCATCTAGTTCCACTTCCGAGACAGAAGTTATCTTCGTTCAACTTTTCTGTAGTCAACAAAAGACTAGAATTAAAGGATTGTTCACACGTACCATGCTAACATTTCAAAATAACAATGAGATCCGAAACCGAAAACTGAAACCGAAACAGAAACAATAAAACGACGGTTATGTATTTTGTTATTCTACAGGATACAAAAAAAAACTTTGATGTTTCTGCTTGATTACAGACAATGATAAAGCGTAATCGGATTTAGACAAGCGGCTAGGGGATGCATCGTCAATCAAATACTTCATCTATTGTGTTCAATACATAATCCGATAAGTGGTCGATGGTACATATCGATGAAAATAGGATGAAGATGGTAGAATAAGTAGTTTAATACTTCCGATCCAGCAACAAAATGTCATGACTTCCTTCTTTATGATTACAAATTACTGATGGTACGAATTCAAAGAAACGATAATAATAAAATGTGATGCAATCAAGCAAAATGAGTCTTGATGTCGTTCAAAATCAAAATTCAGTGTTCAATCTCATTATATCCCGCCCCCAACTCAACCCAAAATTGACCACCATGAGAGTTACCAAATAGCGCGGGAAAGGGGTACTGTTTTTACCAATAGCAAGGACCGTGAAATTGGCAAAATAGGGGGTATTTAATTTGGACTATCCGCAAAATTTGACCGTGAAATCAGCAAAATAGGGGGTATTTAATTTGCACTGTCCGCGAAATTTGTGGAAAAAAGGGGTACTTGAGAAAATCCGGTAATTTTATGCCAATATTTAGTGTGATTGAAAAAAGGTGTTTGAAATTCTAGTCATTGAAAAGGGTTTTTTGAAATTCTAGTCATTGAAAACCACAAAAAAGGGGTTGTTTTTGGCCAAATTTTATCCTCGATTTTCCATGAAAAAGGGATGGGAAAATTTGATGAAAAATCATTGCAAAGGGGGTCTTTGAAAGATTAGGTAACTCCGATGGTTGCCAACTTTTGTGTTGAGCTGGGGGGCCGGGCATTCTCAGAACTTTATTGATAACTGTAAGACTATAAGGTAAGATTCTTTTTTTAAATTAGAGAAATTATAATTATTTTTTATCATCATGATCATAGGCCTAATTAAATATATCGGTTGGTAACATCATAGACCTATCCTCACAAACAGCATGACTATAATAACTCTTTAACTTGAAAACGTTTGTCATTCTGTCTTTATTACAAGTTCAGCATTGCTTTCTTTTTCGTATCATTTGATCTTCGGTAATAATTAAAACAATATTAATAACATTGAGCAGAAAATGTTATATTAAAAATAACATTTAAAATTAAAATATAATAGTCCTATAACTGCACGGGTATAATGGTAGGCTAAGAGAAAAAAAAAGTATTTCTTTTAATTTTTTATTTGGCTAAAAAGGCACCATATGGCACCATTTTGCGCCATATGGTACAGGAGCATATTTGACTTATTAACATTTTCACGTACGTGCTCCAGGAGCATTTTCGACTTAGAAACATGCTCCAGGAGCATGTTTGACTTAGAATGCTCCAGGAGCATGTTTGACATATGATCCTGCACCATAATAATTGTTTTATTTGTAAATATTTTAAGTACATGCTCCATCCTGGAGCATGTTTCTAATCAAACATGCTCCTAGAGCATGTTTCTAAGTCGAAAATGCTCCTGGAGCACGTACGTATCAAGCAATTTATTGGCAGTTAAATTGAAAATATTTATAGGTCAAACATGCTCCTGTACCATATAGTGCAGGACCATATGTCAAACATGCTCCTTCAACATTATAAATCAAACCTGCCCTTAAATTGAAAATATTTATAAGTCAAACATGTTCCTGTACCATATGATGCAGGACCATATGGTCCAGGACCATATTATCGGGCCGAAATCGCACAAATTATTTTACATTTTTAATTTTTTTCTAAAATTGCCCCCCCCCCCGGACTGGTCTTGACCCGTCACTGGTCACACCCCTTTACTTTTTAACGGACCCCCGAGGTCCATTTTCTTTGCTTTTACGTTCCTTTTAAGAGCTATAAGTATAAGGTATGCTTTCGTTAGTCTTTTACGGGCCCCCTAGAAGACCCCGGGTCCGGGGATGACGCACCCCCTTAACTCCCTTAACGGCGGCAATGCACCTGGCATTATGATTATTTGTCATTATTATCATCGATTTTATCTAATTTCAATTATTGTAACATTTTATATTTTATGTAACTATTATTCCATGCAGATTATGCGCAGTGGTTGTCTCGTTCCAAGTCGGTTTGTGTTCAACAACCAATCTCAGCACCTGGTGGTGCATTTTATTCAGGCACGTGATCCGCGACAGGACGTATTTCTATTGGTTCGTTTACTGACTGTACTGCGCTGCCTGTACAAAATAACTATTTAACTGGTGTGGACGAGGGTGAAGTTTGCATTTAGACGTACATGCTGAACGAATTGTGTTCTCAACAAACATCACATTCTTCTAAGTTCAACAAAGTCGAGGCTACTTTGGCTCGGAAAAGAAAATCGTGCTGTTAATACATTATAGTGAGATCGTCAACGTCATCATGAAGTACTTTGCATTGGTGGTAGTTACTGTGGCTTTGGTGGCTGGAGTGAGTGCTGCCCCGCAGGTGAAAAAATCTCAAAATGGAGCTGGATTTGAGGACCAACTCTTGGAATTATTGGTGAGTATGTATGGTAAGCTGTACTGTATAGGCCTACTCTCTACACTCACAATTAAATGGAGGTAATTTGCTGCCTCAAGTTTATTGAGTAAAACTAATAGACTAGTCAATTTAGAAACAAGAAATGTCTTTAAAAAAGACAATGCCTCAAGAGATTCCAGCGGGCACCATTTGTTATTAGCTTATAAGAGATACTTGAAATGCTAGCTTTAAGCCATCTTCAATCTTGCAATGGTAATAATTCTGATGTATTTAATGCAGGAATACCTGCATGCCGGGTGGTAGTCCGAATAATCAGTCCCAAAACAAAATATTCATTTACTGACATGATCGATGGACCCTACATTTTTCAATACATTGATGCTGTAGCCTTTGTACAGAGTGACGAAGGCTACACACAAGGAAACTAGGCTATAATCACGTATCATGTGCCCCGGATGCGTATAGATAATAGAGGGCCTCCTTCAACTCCCAACTTGTGACAACAGAAATAGCTTAATAACTGTGTAGGAAATTCAAAACAATTGAAATTTGGACACCAGAAACTTCAGGTTGAAAGTCAAAAAGTGTCAATTGGTACACCTTGATACAGAAGTTATCATACAGTGATAGTAAGATTTTTTCAAATAAAATCTCTTTTCTGTAAAATTGATTGCTGTGCTGAAAAATGTTGCATAATGGGTACTTGCTATTTTGTACAGTAATTCATTGTAAGGTACCGTCATGATGGTCACAGAATTTGGAAAAAATACATTTGCCCATAGCTTTGCTAATTATTTTCCTACAGACAAGGTTGACCCCTCATTTTTTAAATTAAATAATCACCTTCCTAAACAAAACAATTTCAATGTGAAATATCCTACTTGCAGGGTTGTCACCAGGACCAAAAAAAGCACTAAAAAGGCTTCTTGGAAATTTGATGATCATACCTAGCATGGGGGACAGGCCTAGGCAAAAAACCCCTTTTTTCTAATAATTTATCCGCAAGCATCATTTATGTCGACAAATTGTTTGCAAATCCACAGTAGGGTTGCAAATATACCATATGTCATTTGGAGTGCGACAATTTGTACAGATAAATTTATCACAGGTATTTTTCTATTAATTTGGCCATTCGTCTGCATATTATCAAAAATAACGCATTTTGGACCACCGTTTCTCAGCGAACGTCATTTATGTCGACAAATTGTTCGCAAATCCACAGTAGGGTTGCAAATATACCATATGTCACTCGAAGTGCCACAATTTGTACAGATAAATTTATCACAGGTATTTTTCTATTAATTTGGCCATTCGTCTGCATATTACCAAAAATAACGCATTTTGGACCACCGTTTCTCAGCGAACGTCATTTATGTCGACAAATTGTTCGCAAATCCACAGTAGGGTTGCAAATATACCATATGTGACTCGGAGTGCGACAATTTGTACAGATAAATTTATCCCAGGTATTTTTCTATTAATTAGCAAGCACAATAAGGTGGGTATTAATTTTATATACTTTTGATGAAATTTTGAAGAAATTTTTCGAATATCATGGGACTGGTGAGCGAGTCTAGTAAATATGGCGGACTACTCAAATGCATTCAACAAAAGCATGCCTGCAATCTACCGCGACAGTTCGTCTCACATACATAGCAAATGCACTACGATCAAATAGGGTGACGACAACATTTGATTGAATGGACTGCACTGCACCATGATTACGTTGAAGGACAACGGCTTTTATGCTTTGTTTGGAGCCAATAGATAAAAGCATGCAGGGCCACTATAGAGGCCCTGCATGAAATTATCGATTGGCTCCAAACAATGGATTAGAGCCGGTGTCCTTCACCGTAGTTATGGCGGAGTGCAGTCCATTCAATCACATGTTGTCATCAACCTATTTGATCGTAGTGCAGGGTTATGTGTGTGAGACGAACTGTCACGGTAGATTGCAATCATGCTTTTGTTGAATGCATTTGAGTAGTCCGCCATATTTACGGGATGATACGTCACATGCAAGGCCTCTATAGCACGGCTCTGCAAGGTGATAACACTTCAAAGTGCTCATAGTTCTGATCGCTGGGGGTTCAACTCCTCGCACAGTCATGGAAGCCTACGTAATATCACATAGACTATGCCATAGTCGAATTTTGAGAAATTTAGAAATAGGCCTATGTTATCAATCTCGATAATATAATGTAATAAATAGTCTATAAGCAAATCTAGTTGCCCTAGATGTAGGCATTCTAAGTGATCATTTGTGTCCTGCCTTACTTTTGTTTTTTTAATATTTTTGAAAGAGGGCTCCCTTCATGCCTACCAGTGATTTTCTAGCAGTCTGTTTTATTTTCATGATTTTGGAGAATTGCTCACGTTACTCACGAAAAATACGACTATGGACAATCGATTGCGGTTAAGTCAGTGACGCTACGATGAGAATAAAATTGGCTCCACCCCTTGACCAATCAGAAACAGCGAATAGTTTCCGTCTCGTCCATAATTGTACAGGGGTTCTTGTATTTGGCAAAAGATAATACAATTTATTTAAAGAAAAATCAACGGTGGTACAAATCGATCAAGATTATATTTAGTATTTACTGTGATAAATATCGAATAATAACCCAATAAATAAGAAATACCTGTATGGAAAAGTCAAATTATACAACGCCAACTATTTGTCATCCCCGTGGGAAAGTGCAGCAATTTATTTGCCAAAATCGATCAGCAGGAGAAAATACCCCTAATTTGCATATAGCATCTATCTTGGCCTATTATTACGAACCTCACTTGTGTAGTGCACAGACCCACACCTGAGTGCAAAATATTGGCATGAGGCAGGACATTATTTTTAAAAATAGGCCGGCAAGATCACATCACAACACAATCTTGACTTTTCTGTTATTTTAGGGGGCTGGCATTTTTCTTTCGGAAGGGGGGGGGCATAGATTTGTGGAAAGAAAAATAGGGGGTCATAAAATATTTGATGAGATAGTTTGTTTATTTTAATTCAAAAGACTGATTTCAATACAATTTTAGTCTGTTTAAGGGCTAAGGTGTATTGGCGGGGGGGGGGGGGGACGCGAATGTTTTGTTAATTGGGAAGAAAATGCCGGCCCCCGTAATTACTAGTTACTTCAGGTGCTTTTGATATTTAATGGCATGCCGAAAGACGGAAAGAGCCTCGTTTTGTGTGCCGTTTTGTCCGGGCCTTCATGCAGCCAAACCTAGCTAGCTACGTAACGCTCAAAGAAGATGTATAGTCCCACTCACTGGCTACAAAGGCCATATCAAAATAATGTCTATCAGGTAAATAGTCATCCGAAATTCTAAAATAGCTACAAATATAGACGGATTAAGAGAGGCATGAACTAATTTTCCCATTATTATGAAATATTTATCTTTAAAAAAATGATTACCACAATAATTTAATAATCCGCACAATCGTTCTCCATGTGTCGCGAATAATTTCTTTCCTTGAAGACAATATTGTCCCTGGCTAGAACTATCGATGTAAATGCGTTCATATTTTCCTTGCCAAGGTAAACTTAAATTGTGTGCTTCTTCTAGTCTGGGATTTCCCACCCGACAAAAAGTCCTAGCAAACGGTGCTGCTTTGGTAGAAAATATATTTCCCATATTATATCTAGTTGGTAGCTTAGGAACCGTGGGGGGGGGCTAGAATACTCTTCATCCCCGGCCCCTCCTCCCCCCCAACAATTTCAGGTGAGTGAAAAAAATGTCATTAAAATCCAGAAAACTAGGTATTTTTGGCAAAATTTTCTGACCTAAAGGGGGAACCGCCTCCCAGAATGGGTCATCAACAAATTCCATTTTGTCAGCCCCCCCCCCCTGCTAAAAATCTGGGTAGAATGTCGAAAACGTCTTTACCAGCCATGGAATGATGAAGGACTTCTTCTGAGCCAGTTTACAATTTTCACATCCTAGTGAGAATGCATGATGAATCGCAGTTTTTTTGTATCGCACCCGGCCTCATCAGCAGAATTCCCTAGCTCGAGATACTCTAGCTAAAATACAGGTTTACATTTACTATCTTACATTATCTTGCTGTATTTCAGCTAGAGCTCCAAACGACAAGCTTCCGGGTCCCGCCTACACAAATGCTGCATCACAATTGGTTAATTTATATGAAAATGCATTACATCATGCTATTCTTAGTAGGCCAAAAATCCGACATTCTTGCCATAGGGGCCTGTGTTAACCGTCGTTTTATCTTTTCAGTTTCTGTTTCCGTAACCGTACTAGTTTCTGTAAGTCATTGTTATTCTGAAGTGGTAAACTCACAGGTGTGACCAATCTTTTATTCTAGCCTTTTGTTAGTTACTGAAAATTTGAAGCTCGTGAATTTCAGTTTTCGTTTTGGTAAGTTATATTGATTTTTTACATAAATCCTTGAGATGTGCGGTTGGGTGCTAATCTAGACAAAAGAAGAGTCTAAATTTTACGGTCCTAAATTCACGGGAAATTGTACGGCTTCAATAGAGTGTATGCAATAAACCCAAGCGGAACGAGAGTTGCTAAGTAACCGCTACCCGAACCATAAACACATGCATGATCAGACAACAAGTGTTCAATTTCCCCATAGCTTCCCACGTTGTACACATGTCAGTCGAATTTGGCGGTGTTGGTTTGTTTGTCCTCCAAGTTATAGCATTGTTCACTTTGTGTTGAACATTGTACGTGGGCCTCACTGTAATAATTCAAAGATAACTGTGATCATCATTTCAAGAGGTCACTCTCCCGATTAAGCTAAACAACCTATGTGGAGGAATTTTATGCATGAGCAATCACATCAATGACGTAGTAATGAATACCCTCTATTGACTTGTGTTTGGTGTATATGCACTTACGCCTAGACGTAAGTGGCTCTTAAAAATAGTCTTGCAGTGAAATATATACTAACCATGTTGCCAAGTTATAAGCAAATTGGCGATGAAACGAGCGTCTAAAATAGTCAAATATCTCCCAATGAGGCGCGTACAAGGGGTGATTTGGTAATCATGTTTGATATTGAAATGCAATACAAAAGAAATGCATTGGAGCAAAGATAATGTATTCTATTCATTCGTACCAATGGCAAGCTAATCTGATAATTGGTTGGGTCTATATGCAAGGCTCGGGTTTATTTTAAATGTTTATTTTTGCAGAGCTTATTTTCAGTCATGGATCATACTGATAAATTTCGCAAGGAAGGGGAGGGAGGGAGGAGGGATACTTGAGACTGAACAAGTGAGAGTAGGAGGGGTGAGGAAGAAAGAGAGGAGAGGGATAGACGGAAAGACAAGAAAGAGAAGAACTCGAGAGGAGAGAGACGGAACCGGGTAGAGAGTGGGGAGACTGATCATTCGGAGCGGGGGGGGGGATGAAGCAAAATAGGGAGATAGACATTGATACGAGGGCAGGGCGAAACTGCGGCCCTGCACAGGTGCATTGGGGTGCGACATGCTTATAAGCGGACCTTTTGTGATTTTCAACGTTTTTACAGAAAAAGGTGCACCTTTTCATTCGGATTGGCATTTTGTCCTAATCATGATAATAATGTGAATCAATTTTTAAATTGATAAACAGTGTCAAACACGAGAGGGCGCTAGACCATTAAAACACCGGTCAGACATCGGTTTCCCATACTCTTTTATCTCCACTCCAGCCTTTTAATATTGACACAGGCAATCATCTCTATTGAAATAAGCTGATTGGTACTTCAGAGTTAACAATGAAATCAGATCACAGTAAACTTACTGAATCCATTGCGTTTTCGTATCTGAACAATAGAGTTACGGAAACTGAAAAGATAAAAAGACCCTAAGCATTTTGACCGCAATCGAATGTCAGTAGTCCACTTGGGTATCAAGCTAACAGAGGGCGTACGGTGACTGAATAGATCAGGAAAATCTATCAATTGTGCACACAATCGGAGTTTTAAATGCAAAGGTAATTCTGAATATGCACAATGGCAAGTGGACTACGGAGAAGTCTAAATATCACAGAGAACCTATTCTTGAGAGGGCACTCTATTCACGTGGTTTCTTTTCCAACGCTAAAAGATCACGACTTTTGGTGGTTTGCAAATGAAAAGTGTCCGCACTATCGATTGATTACGTAACTGTTATGAATAATTTATTAGGTTTTTCAATGCAATCGCCTCGACCCATTAATACATATTATCTGTACTATCAAAGTACTTGGAATAGCAATCCGGTGAGTTCACTGAACTACGCCCATACTGATGGAGTTTTAATGGCGTTTCTTCTCTCCATACACAGTTGAACAAATACAATAGATGAAGGTCAACACGTATGACCTCCTATGTGACATGTTATATGTGATGTACAAAAACCTGAATATCATAAAGATCAGTATTCGTTTGTGCATATGAACTGCACATTTACGTTGCTAAATATTACTCATTATAAACACATCAAAAGAAATAAGTCCCCCTCTGAACATGTCGTCATAACATAGTCCGAATAATCAGACCCAGAACAAAATATTAATTTCTGACATGGTCGTGTACTGGGTCTGAACTGTTTCCATATGAAATCTTGATGGCAAATTGAACAATAGAAGCACATGGTTCTACGTGACAGCTTTTTAATCCCTATTCAGGTTACGTGAATCACGCTATTGTAGACCATCCTTCTGATACTTGAGTGTTTGGACAAGCGGAACGGTTTTTTGTCTACCTCTCTGTTTGTAAACAAACGAGGAGGTCGAAATCGTCCTCCTCGCCGAATACGAAAGTCAGCGTAATAGTACGGCACTAGTCATAACATTGTAAGGTTTCGTTTTGTACCAATAAAACTAACTTTGAAATAATTATATGACTGTTTACTAAGGGATGTGTGAAAATGAGAGATTTCCATGACTTCAGGGCTGAATGAGCCTAAATTGAAGGCAAAAACTGCCCTTTTCAAAAGTCACAAAGTAGGTCTATGCTTGTCACAAAAGTTGATTCATGGCTTGTTACTAATGGAAAACCCCATGTGTTTGAGTGCATATTTAATATCCTCACCAAGTGAACATTTACTGTAATGTGTATCGATTCTTGATCATTCAGCCATGCAAATCCCCTTGGTGCAGAGTTCAGCACAGTGAGTTGTAAGATGGCCAGTTCCATTCCTTGTCCCAATACGCCTTGCAGTTAACAAGCATAGGCCTACTTTGTGACTTTTGGAAAGGGCAGTTTTTGTCTTCAATTTGGGTTCATTCAGCCATGAAGTCATGGACATCTTTCATTTTCACAAAACACTTACCCTCGTTTCATCTTTTCTGTTTTGGGAGCTCTATTGTTCAGAAACGAAAACGCAAGGGATTTATGTCAATTGATCTGCTCCTTGAATTCATTGAAGTACCAATCAGCTGATTTCAATAGGTAGATACCTGCATGCCTGTTGTTAATAAAGGCTGGATAAGACAAGAATGGAACACCCACAGTGTGTGGATGACCGGTGTTTTTAGTGGTCTAGCGCCCCTTTCGCTCGCTTTAATGTCCTCTAATACCGATAGGCCTTTGATGTTGGTAAACTGATTCACATGTAATGTGACAAAATGCCAATCCGAATGAAAAGGTCGAATTTTCTGTAAAAACGTTGAAATATAGGCCCAATTGTCAGATTAACAATTGATTGTCATACCATGTCATATTTATTCAACATCATCATCATCATCGTCATTGTCATCAACATCAGCACCATCACTATCATCTCCTCTCATCTCATCTCATCTCATCTCATCTCATTTTATCTCTCCTCTCCTCTCCTCTCCTCTCCTCTCCTCTCCTCTCCTCTCCTCTCCTCTCCTCTCCTCTCCTCTCTCTTCTCTTCTCTTCTCTTCTCTCCTCTCCTCTCCTCTCCACTATTCTGCACTATTCTCCTCTGTTCGCTTCACTTCGCTTCTCTTCGCTTCCTCATCTCATCTCATCTCATCTCATTTTATCTCTCTCCTCTCCTCTCCTCTCCTCTCCTCTCCTCTCCTCTCCTCTCCTCTCCTCTCCTCTCCTCTCCTCTCTCTCCTCCTCTCCTCCCTCCCTCCCTCCCCTCCCTCCCTCCCTCCCCTCCCTCCCTCCCTCCCTCCCTCCTCTCCTCTCCCTCCCCTCGCAAGTCAATTGAAGCCGTACACTTTATCGCGAATTTACCACCGTAAAATTTAGACACTTCTTTTGTCTAGATTAGCATCAACCCTCTCATCTCACGTTTTTCATGTCAGAAATTAACATAACTCCCTAAACCGAAACAGAAGTTCTCTTCGTTCAACTTTTCTGTAGTCAACAAAAGACTAGAATAAAAGGATTGTTCACACGTACCATGCTAACACTTCAAAATAACAATGAGATCCGAAACCGAAACCGGAAACCGAAACCGAAACAGAAAAGATGAAAGGACCCCAAGTAAACAATCATATAATTTTTTCTAAGTAAGTTTTTTGATGTGTTTATATTATGACAAATATGTGATGCGATCAAGCAAAATCAGTCGGAACTCGGAAATATTAATTGTGAGATATAGCCAAACAAAGGAAATATTTCCTTTTGTTTCCTCATGTTTTGGAAACTCTTTAATTGCTCATATCTTTGGAACTGGTTGTTCAATTTCAATGGAGTTTTCTGCAAAATACAGCTTTGGATATTCAATATTTCCAAGTTCCGACTGATTTTGCTTGATCCCATCACATATTGGTATTATGACAATGCGGTATATACATTGTATATAAAACGACTAATATATCCTACTATCATGACGTCAGGTCAATGTTCATCATATCCCGTATGTTTCTTAAAATTCATTCATATTTGAGACAAATTGCTGTGCCCATTTATAGGTGCACTGTAGATCCGTGTTTCTTTTTTATTTTCATTTCTTTTTAATGAAAGAATTAAAGGGGCACTCAGAGATCGGTCAATCCCAAACTACACTATTCCCCACGCACGTTCTTTTTCTTGCAGTTTCAGAATGTTTACTAGTCTAGTAACTAAACTCTACCAGGAATAAGCAAAATGCTATGTTTTCTAATAAATATAGGCAAAATAAACATTTCTATGCCCGGGCATAAGCTCTGAGCTAGGTTTGCCGGTTTAACCAATTTCAGATTTCAGGGTTGCAAAGTCGCGATTTTGGCGATTTTTGAAGATTTCATCCACGATTTTTGACAAGTTCCCGTGCAAATTCCTGTCCCATAGAAACCAATAATTAAGAGCAAAAATTATCCACGTTTTCATGATTGGTTCTCGCAACTTTGGTACATACCTGTTTCATAAAAATGGTTAAGGAAAAATTGGGCGACTTTTGGATATTTAGCGATTCGGGCTGAAAATATTGCCAACCCTGGACTGTTTACTTCCTGGTTTTCAGCCAGCCACGATAGCCCTAGAACTCTGGCCATAGTATCCGTTTTTACTTCCACTAGGGCCAGAGGCACTTACATTGAAAAAATTGTTGGAGATGGTTGAACGCAACAGAACAAATAAATGATGAAAATTGACCTTTTCATTGTGTTCGTGGGTCACCGCAAGAGCTGTAAAATTTCATTTAAAAAAACATATTTTTCATATTTATGCACACTTTCCCTACCTATTTAAATGAACCTCAATATTGACCATCATATTGTACCCATTTGTGTTACCTTCAATTCGACGATCCCTGTTGATTTGCCGTGAAAACGCTTGCATTTACTTTGAGGGAATTGTTCGGTTCTTCCGTTATTTACATCATTGGCATCATTTGACCTCTTGACCTGATGCGAAATCTTCCCTATAATTGAAGACCGAATTGAAAAGACTAGTTTGCGTATGACGTCCTGTCAACCAGACCAAAAATGCCGTACTGCGCAGGTCAGTAACCAATCACGTCGCGCCTTTGCCCTGACGTCAGACGCAAACTAGTCTTTTTAATTCGGTCTTCAATATTATTATACCATCATGCAACTGCATCTGACCTCGCCACATCTCGGGGTCGTCATGTCCATTTTACTTGTGGGGTGGATAAATGACGGAGTAGTGGACTAGGAATAGTAAATTAACATGAAACGTAAAACACCTGTATAAAACGAGAATAACTCACGCATGTCCGACCGGCCGGCCGCCCGTTGGAATAAAAATACACGCTGGATTGTCTTGGAACTCCAAATGCTTTAGTTACAAACAGAGATTGCGCTAGTAAAAATGCATTTCAGCCCCTGCCAAAGTTCATTTTCGGACTCCCCCGTAAAGTAGAATAGTCCAGATTATCGTAACCTTTGACATTGCCAATATCACACAAATGTCGTCTATTTCATACCGTAAAGAAGTATGAGCAAGTTTGTGAAGAATATTGGTAAGTTTAAAGCCAGATATCAGGCTAACGAATATGATCTGCATATATAGAAAGATCCGATCGTTGTCCGAACGTCAAAATTTGATAAATGTCAATGGTACAATTCCAAGCACGTGAAAGTCGTGAGGTCATTTCTCAACACAATACCTGTCAGAGGATAATTTACATAGGCACAAAAGACCGTGTTCAACGTAGCGTTACTCAGCCAAACATGGCAGAGTAGGTCCCGGATGGTCGTACATGTTCCTATCTCCACAACGTTATACCAGAGAGTAGTTATTCTTGAGAGGGCACTCACCTCATTTGCATGGCAAAATTACCCGTCTCCTCTGCAGCCAATTTGGTTTCGCTCCATCGAAATCAAGCTGGTCACGGAGGAGACTACTTTCCTTTGTGTTTGTTCATTTGTGTATGGAGAGCCCTTCTTGGAGTCCGTTTGGACTCAGGCTACGCTCTCAGCTAGAGTCCGACGCTGCATTGTACTAGAAACACCTTCTCTGTGAACTCGCTAGAGCAAGGAAAATAAAAACTGGTTTCATTACTATCTGTTTTTGAGATTTTTTGCAGGTCTGCGACCATGGTGTTACCACAACTGTCTTTGCGTCATTAACATGTGCTGGAGTCTAGCACAGGTCAACCAAAGTCCCGGATTTTAATAAGACAATAATGATTGACACACACACCAGGAAGTTTCTCATCCAAAAGAATGAGAAAATTTAAATTCTCACCATTTTGGCCATTTCTCATCAAAATGTCCGTTTTCTCATCCAAAACTTCCTTTAGTGTATTAAGTTAGCTTAGGCCTATTGATCCTAAATTTGCTGGTAGGGTAAAACTCGTTTTAGGGGGTGTTTAAAAAAGTTGGCCACACATGCGTATAGGCCTACATTATCATACTTGAGTGCCCCTCCCCTCCCCGGTGAAATTTGAGACTCATTTGGTCACCGTCCTAAGCGTCCTTGCCCACACGAATCGCCCAGGAGTAGGCCCTACCCGGCATTATTAATTAGGCCTATTAGTGGTTAGCCCCTAAATACAGTCGCGTATCGTGTTGTCAATTATCGTTACTTATGTCCATGGATATGACCCCATGTATAAGTAGTCTTCATAGAATTCACAGTCTATGCCATGTCGTTTACGGATACAAAGAGGATAATAATGTTGAGGGCGCCCACAAAATCTTACACCGTCTTACACAATGTTCCAAGGCAAAGTTCAGTTTAATATTTACTCATCGTAAAAATACAGACGTTTTATTATGTGATGATGTTGTCTGGATGGGTGGACAGTTGTCACACTGTGGAAAAAAAACAACCGGGAATCCGCATTCATTTACAAATAGCATTAAATTAGTATCACATAGTGGCCTCCGTGCAGTGGATAACCTTAATTCTTTCATCAAAAAGAAATGAAAATGACAAAAAAACCGGATCCACCTGTACGCCTATAAAATGGGCACAGAAATTTGTCTCAAATATGAATGAATTTTAAGATATATACGGGATATGATGAACCAATGACCTGACGCCATGATAGTAGGATCTATTAGTCGTTTTATATACAATGTATATACCGTGTTGTCATAATACCAATATTAATTTTTGACATAATATATAACGAGTAATATTTAGTATTGTAAATATGCAGTTCATATGCACAAACGAACACTGATCTTTATGATATTCAGGTTGTTGTACATCTCATATAACATGTCATATAGGAGGTCATATGTGTTGACCTTCTCCTATTGTATTTGTTCATCTGTGTATGGAGAGGATTAGCGCCATTAAAACTCCATCAGTATTTGGGCGTAGTTCAGTGAACTCACCAGATTGCTATTCCAAGTACTTTGATAAATACAGATAATATGTATTAATGGGTCGAGGCGATTGCATTGAAAAACTAATAAATTATTCATAACAGTTACGTAATCAATCGATAGTGCGGACACTTTTCATTTACAAACCACCAAAATTCGTAATCTTTTAGCGTTGGAAAAGAAACCACGTGAATAGAGTGTCATAGCCCTGGTTATACCTTTCCAACAAGGAAAGAGATACAAAAGGCGAACGTCTAAGCCACGACGAGACTGATACTCTGCATGTACTGGATGTATCAGAAATACTTCCTGAATTTTTGAATTTTGAAGATGTAAAGGAGTTGTGGATGTAAAGTGGTATGATCAGCTAGCGGTATTTACCATTGTGCAGCTCAGCGAGGGAATTTTGGACCACAAAATAGCAGTAGAAAGAAGGTAAATTGCAAAGAATACGTCAATTACAATATGACGGACTTGCATGGGAGGATGGCATGGCTTCGAAATTTGGCACCCCGTGTGTATGTATAGCACAGAGTACTATGATGTACAGTAACATGAATAGACTAGAATTTCGAGAATGGCGCACTGCCAGGAACATTTGACAACTGGGAAGCCTATCAAGAACGATTAGAAATGATGTGCTGAGGTGATCATACCTGCTGGAGGATATAATCCCCATCATCGTGCCTGGCATTCATATGAAATGAGCTGTGTACAAGTAGACATGAACATGCATGTGACCATCCAGAGCTGAGATGCTACATTGGTAAGCTATCTGAAGTTAAATCGTCCACCAAAAATGAAAAGCTGATAGACAGATGCTGTACTCTTGATCAGTAATATAGTGACTGGTAGCAGCATCGCGGTTTAGATTCCTTTGCCGAACCCAGGTTGAAAATGTCAAATGAGTTTGTGTTTGATATTTTTACACTTGGGAGTGGGTCGTCTACTACAGCTTCATAAACTTACGTCATCGATCCTGAATGATTAGGAAATTTCGAAGAGCCCTTGCGAAATTGACTCCTTTTGAAAGCATCTGATGTAGTCCAAGCATTGTTATATTTTGATACAAATCAATACATCTTCAATAAAAAATCTACTTAGTGTCAAGTGACATAATAATAGGATTAACTACACGCGGTATCTATGCATTGATGTACTTGCGAACAAAAGGACTATGTATGAATAGATACGACGGGATTACCTGCGGAATTATCTCCATTATATATATTATTAGCTATTATTCTATTAACCTTCCTCGTCCTTGTATCTTCTCTATGTGGCTTTTATTTGCACAATTGGACGCTCAAAACACCAGGTTGGTGCTAGCGGCTACCCAAAGATGTCCGACCAAATCCTGACCATGACTTGGCTCGTTGGATTCGTCTATATTCAAAAATTGTTTTAACCTATTGCTATGGTAGTTAATCCGATTATTACATAACTTTACCAGCGTATATTACATGTACATGTACACCACAGATGTGTTGACTAACAAAATGTGAATGTAAAATAACAATATTCACTCAGTTGTCGGTGTGGTTCCTCTATACACTTACAGGTGGTGCAATTATTACGTGTACCCCATGGTGGTGAATTATGGGGGGGGCGAGATTTTTGCAGGCTAAAAGGGGGGGGGCAAACATTTTTGACAGGTCAAGCTCGAGGGGGGGGGGGGCAAGCGATTGTTTTGCACAGATATTTCTATATTACGCCCTAAAAAGGTGTAGGAAAGCATTAGGAACACGTTAAAATTAATTTGGGTTCCCCAAAATCTTACATGTGTGAGGGGCTATGCAATAATTATGAGCCAGGGGGGATTTCCAAACAGCTCGCCAAAATTGCACCCCCACCCCCTCGGCCCGCCAAAATTGCTTGCCTCCTCTCTCGGTCTACCCAAAAATCTTTGCCCCACCCCCTTTGCACATGCCAATTTTTGGAATCCCAATTTGCAAACCTTAAATGGTCTAGATACATGTTGCATGCACAGCGAGCAGGAAATTTGCATAAACGTTTCCGTACTGCTTTCCTAAGCCTTTTTAGAACGTTTTATTTAAAATGGGTGCCATAAATCGCTTGCCCCCACCTCCTTGGCTTGCCAAAAATTGCTAACCCACCCCATTTTTACCCTGCCACCAGGGCTCATTATTGCACAGCCCTAAAGGGGGGGGGGTAGTCCCTAAAATTTAAATTGTAGGCAAAAAAAACCTGTTCTACAGACCTGACCAACTCAATTGGAGGCTTTTTATTTGCTGTAAGCATGCAAAATCAGTGGCATATTTTTTTTTCTTAAAAAATTAGAGCGTAGTAGGCAAGATTTTGGTGCTTGAAAAGGCTCTGCCTTTGTGTTGCGGATAAAAACTTTGTGCGAGAGACAGACCTTCATTTTCAAATGGGTCCTAACAATCACAAAAATTTTAAAAATTTGCAATTCTTTTCACTTTATTCGCTCATTTTTGTTTGGGTCAAAATCAATCTGTTTTTTGCCTAAATATGGTTTATTTCACATATCATGCATACAGCAAAAAAAAAAAGTTTTTGTTCTTACTCCAGCACATTATTTTTTTCCATGTTAATAGGACAGCTCGATTTAAAATCCACACTCCCCCGTGGAAGATTTTGGATATATCTTGCATAGGGGGAGTATGAATTTTAAATCGAATGAGCACATAAGGTAGCTCCATTTGAATTTCATACACCCTCTGAGAAAGATTCAACATGAATCTTCCAAAGAGGGAGGGTGAGTTTCAAATGGAGCTGCTAATGTGTTCTTTCCATTTCATATTCGTACTCCCCTGTGGAAGATATTTCCAAAATCTTCCACAGGGGAAGTGTGGATTTTAAATGGAATGTGTGTTTTTGGAGTTGTCAGATAAAAAAGTCAAAAAACTGAAAATAAGGCAAAAATAGTGCCAATTTTGCACATTTACTGATAAAAGGAAAGTTCGGTCAACATTTTGAAGAAATTCCTTTTTGATTTTGATGAAAATTGATCTTCTAAAAATTTACGGTAATGTGCACATGGCATATCCCAGTTGTGTACACACACGTGTTCCATGTTGTGACTTCCTGTCATTTCCATCCACTTATGGTCTTGTTAGAAAACACATGGTTTTTCTCACATTTTCCTTGCGTTAATTGAATGTTTTTCATGCTTTGTAATACTATGGGTTGAATGGAATGGATGTCTTGTCTTGTCCTGTCTTGTCTTTTTGATGTTAATGTGTCTTGAGTGAGGGGTGTGAGAGGAGATGTTTGTGTCTGTCTGTGCTGTATTTTTGGATTGTCTTTGTTTTTTATCTGATGTTCAAAAAACATAACAAAAAACCCTATACTATAATAGCTCATATATTGGGGGTCCTCTCGCTACTCCGAAGGTCCGCCATTCCGAAGGTTCGCTATTCCGAAGGTCCGCTTTTCCGAACGTGTAATTTTACCATTCGCTATTCCGAATGTAATTAAAGGTTCGCTATTCCGAAATAAGGGTTCTCTACTACGAAGGTTCGCTATTCCGAAAATCCCCAAAACACAAACAGGTTCTCTATTCCGAAAATAGAAAGGTTCTCTATTCCGAATATAAAAGAAGGTTCTCTATTCCGAATATTCAAATATGGGTTCTCTATTCCGAAAACGAATAAAGGTTCTTTAATCCGAAACAAGTCACCGTGTTCTCTACTCCGAATATAAGAAAAGGTTCTCTATTCCGAATATGAAAAAAGGTTCTCCATTCCGAAAACTAAAAACGGTTCAGTATTCCGAAATGAGTCACCGTGATCTCTATTCCGAATTATGAAAAAGGTTCTCTATTCCGAATCTGTCGATGTTGAAACATGTTTGCGCCCTCTAACAATGTCCTTTGGAGTTGAGCAAATCACCGCTTTACCAATCAATGTGTCATGTGTTTTTGGGTGTTTTTTTATCTTGAGTTCCTATTACTTGTAAAGGTATCGAACAGTTTAAGGTTTGTCAACTGTGCAATGCTTTGTGAGGAACAATAGAAAATTAGCCAAAGGGGGGGTAAAGGTAAAGCAAAGATACCTTCTATAATAAGGCATATCAGATATTGCTTTATGGACCAACAAAGGCCAAGCAAGGTCTCTTTTCTTGTCCATAAGTCCAATCTGGGGGCAAAAGTCGACAATTCGAATTGTAAATTTGCGCGCGCTTCACACCCATTTGTCCATTCAACGGTTCATACTTACGCTCGTAGATCATTTTAGCTTAAAATTGGCATTTTTTTAACTTCGCGTGGAAGTTGTTAAGAGAAACTTAATCTGGGAGCAAAATGCCACTTTAAAATGACAAATTTGTGCGCGCTTCACGCCCATTCCTGTCCTTCAATGTTCATATTTGATTATTGGCAGCTAAACATACTACTTTCGCTCCGCTTTAACATAATGTTCAAGAATTTTACACCAACCTCCCTCCCCTATGTCACAAACAAATTTATGCCACTGCTGCTGCAGCTGCCCCCCCTACATACACACACACACTTATGGAGTCCTGCACCGTCATCTCTGATCAAAGGGGCCTGTGCGTTCACATCAATAGCTGCAGGGGGGGCGATCGCCCCCTGGCAAAAAATGGTCAATTTGGGCCCCCGCCCCCCTAGCGCAAGGAAAAAAGAGGAAAAAGGAGAGAGAGAGGGAGAGAGAGAGAGAGGCAGAGAGAGAGAGGAAGAGAGAGCTGGAGAGGAGGGGAAAAGAGATGGGAATCCATACGATATGCAATACCATACGATTATTATCAACAAGCCTAGCAAAAATTGTCTATTTGGGCCCCGTGCAGGGAAAAAAGAGAAAGGAGGGAGAGAGAGGGAAAAAGAGGGGGAGAGAAGGGAAAGAGAAAGAGGGAATCCATAGGCCTACGATATGTACCGGTAGTGCCATACAATTATTATCAATATACTCGATAATATACTTGACTTCTTGAAGACTTTTGAAATGCTAATTGCACAAAAGCACCTATATAGAAGCAGTATATTGAATAAAACAAATAAAACAATAAAAGGGCCAACCCAAAAAAGAAAAGTTGAAAAAGGTGGTCAAGAAGGCTGTGTCCGACATGTTTCTTGTATTGCATGCCCCAACCGAACATTTTCAGTATCGACACAAAATTGACCGATTTAGTAGGCCTAGCTATTTCAAACTTAGGGCCGGATTTACCATTAGACCAGATGGGTACGGGTCCAGGCCCCTAAAATAGTCTGAGGTATGTTCCCCAAAACACCATGTTGTGGACCAAAATATGGTAACATTGCAAAATTTTGCGCTCGCACTGGCTTTTACGTAAAATTTACCTTCATTTTGGGCTAAAATTGTCTGAAATTGGATATTTTTAGCAGGAAATTAGCAAGAATTATGGCCAAAATTCATTTCTATTAAGACCAAATTAGTAATAAAAAAGCTAATTTTTCTCGTGGAGCGCTCAATTTCTTTGAAAATGTAATAACCCAGTTTACCATTTTGCCTCTTGGGCCACTGTATTGCCAAATTTAAACTTATTTCCTTTGTTTTTTATTTTTCTTTGATATATTTGAAAGTGTACATGAAAGTACCTACCCCCATTTTTGTTTGGTGGATTTGGGCCCCAGCCCCATACAGGCTTGCCCCCCCGCCCCCGCACATGGAAAAAATCCCAGCTACGCCACTGGTTCACATTGCTCCCGGGCCCGTAATGGCTCTCGGCGGTACTGCCTACATCAGATAATGACAAAGGCCTACTTGGAAATGAAACAAATTTTAAACATTGCTGTTCCTAATAATCTACATAAATTTTTAACACATTCGTACGGAGCCTCATGGGTGACATGTAACAATTTTTTTTTTTGAAAATTATCCCGAGATAATCAGGTTATCTCGGGATAATTATCCCGAGATAATCATGTTATCCCAGGATAATCATGTTATCTCAGGATAATTATCCGAGATAATCAGGTTATCCTGGGATAATCAGGTTATCCCTGGATAACCTTTTATAACCTTTTGCGAATGATGTCGAAAACGTTTTGTGTTTGCTGGGTAAGTTCAGGCCAAAAAAATACCAAAAAGAAAGGTTTTGTGTGTTTCCTCCGCTTGAAAAAAATTAGATATTGGAAAGAAATGACACTCCTTGTATTAAATCAAGCCTTGGGGTCTCCTTTATTGAACCAACAACATATTCTCTATTGCGTGTCCTCTTTAGTTGTCTTAGTTTATGAATGCAAACACTGCCAGGTCATGTTTCCCACCAACCATAGTGTTGATTATGTCAGCAAGGATATTAAGGTCATGTTAATTTCTACTTTATTTTCTAGTACATCTATTTAACATTTGACTCGTAAAAAGAAAAAGAAAAAGTGCAATGTAAACCAACATGGTGTGCAGATGATGTGACACCAAGCTAAACCAAACAACAAATGTAGGCTCAAAAATAGGTAAAGTTCAATGGGCAAATATGACCAATTCCAGAGCCTACAGACAGCAGTGTCAGGTATACAATACAAAATTAATACACTATAGAACAAGTGAAGAAAATCACTACATGTGTGCACATAAACAGACAAACCAATCAGAAATGACTAATTCTGTGAATTTCGCTATCTTCAGTAGATAGCAGATGCCTATCCCAATGCTGCGAATGCTAGAGCTTAAACATTGTCCCGGATTTAGGTGATCGCTGATACATCATGCTCATGGAGCATTCTAATTTATATCATTGTACATACAACATAAACATGCTCCAGGAGCAGATTTGATATAATGTGTTAAACTATACTTATGTGAAAGTAAAGCAGTGACTGTATTTCAAATATCAGACATTGATATGATGCTTCTGGAGCATTCTCATTCACATCGTCGTACAGACAACATGGGCAAGTAAAGCAGTGATGTATTTAAAAAAATAAGACATTGGTATGATGCTCCTGGAGTTTTCTCATTCACATCATTGTACAGACAACATAAACATGCTCCCAGAAGCAGATTTGGTAAAATGAGTTAAACTATACTATACTTTTGGGCAAGTAAAGCAGTGACTGTATTTCAAAAATCAGACATTGGTATGATATCTCAAGCTCCTAGTGCATTCTCATTCATATCACTGTACAATAAGACAAACATGCTCCAAACATTTATTCAATTAAGGGACTGTGCTGATGTGCAATATATTTAGGCCCATGTTGAACGTAAGTGTCCTACAAAATTGTAAATTTATTGTGATTGTTCTGAGACTGCACTTCAAATTGCGCTGCATCAGGTGAAATTGCACCACAACTTTCAAAATGGGGTGCACCCCAAGGTAAAAAAATAAATCAAACATTGAAATTGCATCTGACCGTCTCAATTGTAATCTTAAATGACAATATCCCTCACCTCACTGATCACATTAGGGGATCTAAAATGAGCGTTTATTGCTTTTCGACAGTATTTTTTGTGGGACATGAGAGCACCTAAGACCTATCGAATTTTATTCTGAATGCGAAGCATGTCTTTCTGATATCAAATAATTTTCATTTTTTGAAAATCATAATAATTATAATACAAATTTTATGACAAAATATAAAAATTTGATATTTTTCAAATTTTTGATATATAACAGTCCTCGAAGTAAATTATATAAATCTAATGATATATTCTTAAAGTGTATGTAGCAGGGAGGAAAAGCCGACGGTCAATTGAAAATTTTTACCTTTCATATTGAAGATATGGATTTTTTTCCCAAAAATACCTAATTTTTTTTGGTGTTTTGGGACAAAAATCCATATCTTCTATACGAAAGGTCAAAATTTTCAATTGATCGTCGGCTTTTCATCCCACCTACATACACTTTAAGTATAAATCATCAGATTTATAAAGTTTACTTCAAGTACTGTTAAATAAAAAAAAAAAGAATGCAATTCGATATGTCTGATGTGCTCTAATGTCCCAAAATAAATACTGTCCAAACGTTCATACCCTAGCCCTTAAATAGAACATTAAAAAAATTATATAAAACATCAGTACCGCAAAAAACAGTGACCGCGAAAGACAATGACCGCGAAAGACGGGTGACTGCTAGTTTGATTAAATTCTTATCTGCAATTTGTTAAAAAGCAAGTTTTTTTTTGTTGGATTAATGCCGATTGTTTTGTCATTTAACATAATTGTACATAATTGTCAATATGTTTCCTTATGTCAGCTTTAATTTAAGCCACCTGATGACTAAATCATATTTTATCATGGTGAAGTCAAATTGGTCTATTTATGTGTTCTTTATATGGATATAGGTCCAGATTTTCTCCGTTTCCGCGGTCCTGATTCCTGGTTTCATTTATACTTCGCCTACAATTAACGGAAAAAGATATTAAAACACATTTTTCTCATTAGCTAGATAAAACCATTGGTTATGGAAAATACGAATGTGCTGTTACTTGCAGAAGCTGAGAGTGGAGGTAGAACTTTTTGAATGTCCCTCGTATTTATTGATTAACTGGGCTACAAAAATGGATCATCGTACGGTGTCTGATCTCCGCCAAACTCCCCCTTTTATAATTCATCTCCCCAAATTTTCAGTTTTCCCCCTTTTTGCGAAATGCTTTCCCCCTTTTTCAAATATTTCCCCCTTTTAACTTTCCCCTTTTCAAATAGTTCCCCTTTTCGACTTTCCCCTTTTCGACTTTCCCCTTTTCAAATAGTTCCCCTTTTCGACTTTCCCCTTTTCAAATAGTTCCCCTTTTCGAATTTCCCCCTTTTCATATAGTTTCCCCATTTTCGAATTTCCCCCTTTTCATATAGTTTCCCCTTTTCGAATTTCCCCTTTTCATATAGTTCCCCTTTTCGAATTTCCCCCTTTTCATATAGTTTCCCCTTTTCGAATTTCCCCCTTTTCATATAGTTCCCCTTTTCGAATTTCCCCTTTTCATATAGTTTCCCCCTTTTCGAATTTCCCCCTTTCATATATTTTCCCCCTTTTCATATAGTTCCCCCTTTTCGAATTTCCCCCTTTTCATATAGTTTCCCCCTTTTCGAATTTCCCCCTTTTCATATAGTTTCCCCCTTTTCATATAGTTTCCCCTTTTCGAATTTTCTTTTCACCTTTTACATAATACCATTTTACAGATTTTTCCCCCATTAAAACAGTTTCTCCCTTATTTTTTTATTCCCTTTTTTTTTACTCCCTTTTTTTTTATTCCCCTTTTCACGATGCGTAGGCTTTACCAGTAGGCACGGACCATCTACAGTACCGTGCATTCACGTCCCATGTACTTCGATATTGAAATAGGTCCGGCCTACACGTTGAAAGCACGTGATTGTCTGATACAAATTCTTGAGCTAAATAAAATGAATAAAATGATACTTATTATGTAATTTATGAATTCTATCGGATATAGATCTACATTTAAGAAAAATCATAATCTGAATTATATCATGCAACTAAATAAAGACCCAGGAAAAGGCCAGGAGATTGGAATTCGAATCAATTAGATTGGCTTATTAATCGTTATTATTTTGGACTTGTCTCGACTTTTAAAAAGACTAGGCTTAAGGGGTACTACACCCTGTCCAATTTTGCGCCTATTTTTGCAATTTTCTCAAAAATTATAGCACATTGGTGACAAGTAAGATATGTATATTATAGGGGCAAGGACTACAACTACTGTACTGAAAATACAGCAACACAAAGCAAGTAGTTATTGATTTATTTATCAAATATTGGTTTTCCCTCATTTTTGACTGTAACTCCACAACTGTTGGCTGTGCTGAAATAAAATTTCCAGTGCAGTAGTTGTAGTCCTTGCCCCTATAATATACATATCTTACTTGTCCCCAATGCGCCATAATTTTTGAGAAAAAATGCAAAAATAGGCACAAAATTGGGCAGGGGTGTAGTGCCCCCTTAATTGCTACTTAATTCTTCATCTAACATATAGGGCCTACTAATTCTTTTTGGATTTTTGAGGCGTGCACCACTGACCGAAGTCCCTGGTTCATTTGTCTGGTCAATTGAATATACGCCATAGAGCCTTTGATTAGAAAGCACATTTTTATTGTTAACGGGATTGTTGACAAACAAAGAATAGCGAAAATTACTTGGAACTGGCTTAAAAATAAAGTTGCATAAAATCACACAGCCACACTTGTCATAAATATGCAATGCCCATTTTGTCCAGGCCCGTTTTATAAATGTATGCTTTTATTGTCATTTCACTGTTAAGACCGCTTGTTTTAAACTTTGGTGCTAACTTTAAAAAAACACTTTTGAATAATTATATAGCACAAACAATTCTTATTATCTAGGCTTCTGTTACAATGGCAGCCAGTTGTTTGTTGTCTCTGACATATCCCTGTTTATAGACAAGTTCTTCACAGACTTTCAAACATCATTGCTATGAATTTGACCAGCATAAATATTTATGCATGCCATTTCACCCGTTTAACATTCTGAACATCATTTGGTTTATCAATCATATCGGATTTGCTCTTTGTACAGCCCCTCTATAAACGTGCATAAAAGTTGACGGATCCCTAACCCATTGAATTTAGCGGCGCTTGCACAACAGGCTATAAATCTACGTACGTTGGTATCCAAATTCATGTAGAACGCCTTTCCAATAATGGATGTAGCGAAATGAGCTCTAGTGAGTGCACGGTACTCTCCAGGGTCCAGGCTTACTGGTAAAGCCTACGCACGGAAAACGGGGAGTACCCAAACAAAAAGGGAGTATTAAAAACAAAAAGGGAGTATTATTTAAAAGGAGAAACTATTTAAAATGGGAACCTATTTGTGAAAAGCAGGAGGAAAGTTAAAAGGGATTATTTGTAAAAAGGGGAACTATTAATTTTACAAAATGGGTGAAAATAAAAAGGGTATTATTTGTAAAGGGGTAATTCGAAAACGGGGAAACTATTTGAAAAGGGAAATTAAAAAGGGGGAAACTATTTGAAAAGGGGGGGATTCGAAAAGGGGAAACTATTTGAAAAGGGGAAAGTCGAAAAGGAGAAACTATTTGAAAAGGGGGGCAAGTCGAAAAGGGGGAAACTATTTGAAAAGGGGAAAGTCGAAAAGGGGGACACTATTTGAAAAGGGGGAAATTCAAAAAGGGGGAAACTATCGAAAAGGGGGAAAGGGGGAAACTATTTGAAAACGGGGAAAGTTAAAAAGGGGGAAATATTTGAAAAAGGGGGAAAGCATTTCGCAAAAAGGGGGAAAACTAAAAATTTGGGGATATGAATTATAAAAGGGGGAGTTTGGCGGAGATCAGACACCGTATCATCGCCAAAATAGCTCAAAATCAGCCCTCAAGATGGCGTCGGACATTCATTTTGTGCGCTATTTATAAAAATTCTGGAGTGTGTAACCTACATCTTATTAAAACCATTATGCAGAAAACGAACGGTTTTGTTAAACTAAGCCCATGTTGTAAAATCTACGTGACACCTTATAAAATAGTGCTGAAGTTGGCCAAATTTCACACACAAATTGAATGGATATCGGTATCGTGTCGACCGTGGCTACAAGACCATGCAGCACTCAGTTTATAGAGGGTGGGCAAAGGGGGGGCATGCCAACTTTTAAGGGGGGAAATTTTGAAAAAAATACTACAAAAGGGCCTAAAATCTCAAATATCAGGGCGGCCAACATCCCGCGGGGGGGGCAGCTGATCCCTTTGCCCCTTTCTACGTGACTACGTCACTGTACGAGACCTAAAATTTACCCATGATCCTTTGCAGAAGCGTACCCCCAATTATAAGCTTCGTAAAGTGACCTAAAATTCAACATCAATCAAAATGATGGTTTGATTTTCATTGCTATAAATAAAAAAAAAAAATATCCACTGGAAATAATACTTAAAGTTTGCCAAAATAAACGGATATTCTATGGATTTATTGTTGCTGAAAAGTATGATTTTCACCCGGTAATAGTATAGTATAAATAGAGAGTTTTAGACCCAAGCTGGTAAGAAAAATGGTCCCTGGTTTAATGGGGCTTTTCCGTGCTCTTGCACCCCATTCCTTAAAAACATCTTATCCTTAAACATACACAATACATTATCGATTTGAACTCGCTGGGCTGCACGTGCTATAGGCCTACTCCTATATTATACTGAGTATATAGGCCTACATGTGGTTCAGTATGCCATTTTCGAGTTTTCGTGTATACACGGTCTGGATTTTTGCAAGTTATAGGAGAATTCCACGTAGGTCCTCAAAAGTTTCTTCCAGATATTGGAGATTAGATTCGCATAAAGACGAAACAGTAATCTTTAGTCTTTAAGGGCTGGGGTATGAACGTTTGGACAGTATTTATTTTGGGACATTAGAGCACATCAGACATATCGAATTGCATTCTGAATACGAAGAATGTCATTCTGATATCAAATAATTTTGATTTTTGAAATTCGCAATTTAATACACATTTTATGGCAAATCATTAAAAATTGATATTTAACAGTACTTGAAGTAAACTTTAGAAATCTGATTTTATACTTAAAGTGTATGTAGGTGGGATAAAAAGCCGACGATCAATTGAAAATTGTGACCTTTCGTATTGAAGATATGGATTTTTTTTCCCAAAACACCAAACAAAAATAAGGTCTTTTGGGGAAAAAATCCATATCTTCAATATAAAAGGTCAAAATTTTCAATTGACCGTCGGCTTTTCCTCCTGCTACATACACTTTAAGAATATATCATTAGATTTATGTAATTTACTTCGAGGACTGTTATATATCAAAAAATTTGAAAAATATCAAATTTTCATAATTTGTCATAAAATTTGAATTATTTTGTAATTTTCAAAAAATGAAAATTATTTGATATCAGAAAGACATGCTTCGTATTCAGAATGCAATTCGATAGTTCCGAGGTGTTCTCATGTCCAACAAAAAAAATACTGTCGAAACGCAATAAACGCTCATTTTAGATCCCTTAATCTTTACATAAATTTTTTACCATCAATTGAGCGTTAATTTTGACTAAATTCAGAAAATATTTTGGCGTATATAAAATTAAAATAAAATTCTCTGCCTCCTAAACCACATACATTTTCACGATTGGGTATCATGAATCGTTATATATGATGTGCAGTTAATATTCATATATTCTTTTATACATAGGATGCTTCAGTTTTAACACAAAAAATATTTCATTGAAAACCCTCCCACTCGGCGATTTCAAAAAGGTAACCACGCTTCCCTAGACACGCTTCCCTAGAATGTGCAATAAATTAGCATTAAAAATTTAATGCAGTGCCAAAGCACCCTTAATCATACCGCCCAGGCCTATATCATACCGCCAAACAAATAAGGACTTTGCTAGAGGGCGCAACATGATTCAACAACGACAGATTCGGAAAAAAGAACCTTTTTTATAATTCGGAATAGAGATCACGGTGACTCATTTCGGAATGAAGAACCTGTTTTAGATTTCGGAATGGAGAACCCTAAATTCATATTCGGAAAAGAGAACCTCTTTTCATATTCGGAGTAGAGAACACGGTGACTTATTTCGGAATAAAGACCCTTCTTTCGTTTTCGGAATAGAGAACCCATTTTTGCATATTCGGAATAGAGAACCTTTTTTCATATTCGGAATGGAGAACCTTTTCTGTTTTCGGAATAGAAAACCTTCGTAATAGAGAACCTTTTTAATTTTCGGAATAGTGAACCTTCGAAATAGCGAACCTTCGGAATACCGAACCTTCGGAGTAGCGAAGTTCGCCCCATTCACTATATTCACAATCTTTTTGATTCATTTATATGAAGCTATGTATTGATACTATTGAATACTAATTTTGCATTGAAGGGGTCTGGTGGATAGGCTATTATTTGTACACATGTTTTTCTCTCACCGTCAGACCCAAGTACAGGGCAATAAAATGGAAAAAAAGGACAAAAAGAAAGCGTGCCTTGCTGTTTTTACATTGTGTTACATGTGTATGAGAAAAACATTTTTTGCATATATTATGTCATAGAGAGTGTGTTCAACAAATTTAATGGGCCAAGTCATTTGATTTTGGATTTTGTGCACCAAATTAATTTTTTTATCCATATGCACTGTCCTCCTGCACTATCGATGCTGTGACGTTACAATGAAGTGCAGAAAGTGTTTAAATTTTACAAAATAAAGGTGAAATTTTGTATTTACTGGGCAGTGGCGTAGCTAGGGGTTGTGGCACCCGGGGCAGGATAAAGAATTGTGCCCTGCCAACTGGAATTGTTTACCCCAATTTTTTTGCCCAGTGCACTCGAGAGGGGGTGGGGTGGGAGGGGTTGTAGGGATTCAAACAATTTTTTAACCAGTGGCAATTCGGCATCCCTCCAATTTAGGCGGTGACCAGGGCGCACCTTGCCATCTCACTATGCTACTGTTACTTGGCCAATTTACAATTTTAGCCCAAAATTAAAATGTTGCGTTTATCGTGCCAATTTTGCACTAGGAGTTCAGTGGCGTAGCACCCACCTTATTGGAGAGCACAGGGGGGTGTCAGATTGATTGGGGCATGTGACACTATACCACTGGAGGGTTTAACATTTTCTTATGTGTGTGTTGGGTTTAAAGGGGTAGGGGTGAAATTTTCTTGGGGAAAGTTTGAACTCAATCATTTGGGGGGAGTCCAACCCCTAATCCCCACAAAGTATGCAATACACAGTTGATTTTTTTGTTCAATTCAATATTTTGAAACACACAGAGGGACCCAATTGCTCACATTCATTCCTGTTGCTGAAGGGGTGGTGCTGAAGAAAATACATCAAGGAAATGTAGTTCCCTCCACCCCTGCCCTCTTGTCAGATTTTGGCGTGGGGGAACAAAATTGGGGTCAACAATTTCACAAAGATGCCCCACAAATTTGAGTATACCCTTCTGAAGAAAATAACAGCCCAATAGATTTTGTCAAGTCCCCAAGCACCGAACACATACAATCATGAAGAAGTTGAACCAGTAGCGTCATAGGGGCAGGGGGGGGGCACATGCCCGATCGCAAAAATTCCATAGGAAAATTGCTGAAAAACGGCTGTGACCCCCCCCGCCCCCAAAATGGCTGGCTGTCACCAGAGAGTAGATATTCTTGAGAAGGCACTCTATTCACGTGGTTTATTTTCCAACGCTAAAAGATCACGAATTTTGGTGGTTTGCAAATGAAAAGTGTCCGCACTATCGATTGATTACGTAACTGTTATGAATAATTTATTAGGTTTTTCAATGCAATCGTCTCGACCCATTAATACATATTATCTGTATTATCAAAGTACTTGGAATAGCAATCCGGTGAGTTCACTGAACTACGCCCTAATACTGATGGAGTTTTAATGGCGTTTAATGGCGCTAATCCTCTCCATACACAGATGAACAAATACAATAGATGAAGGTCAACACGTATGACCTCCTATGTGACATGTTATATGTGATGTACAAAAACCTGAATATCATAAAGATCAGTATTCGTTTGTGCATATGAACTGCACATTTACGTTGCTAAATATTACTCATTATATATAATGACAAATATTGGTATTATGACAATACGGTATATACATTGTATATAAAACAACTAATAGATCCTACTATCATGGCGTCAGGTCAATGTTCATCATACCCCGTATGTTTCTTAAAATTCATTCATATTTGAGACAAATTGCTGTGCCAATTTTATTGGTGCACAGGTAGATCCGTGTTTTTTTAAATTTTCATTTCCTTTTAATGAAAGAATTAAGGTTTTCCACTGCACGGGGCCACAAGGGTGATACTAATTTTAATGCTATATTTTCAAAACGAATACGTGCTTCCGGTTGGCTCTATAGCGATTTCACAGAAAAGGTATTTCTAGTGCAATGCAGCGTCGGACTCTAGCTGAGAGCGTAGCCTAAGTCATTCCGGACTCCAAAAAAGGCTCTCCATACACAAATGAACAAACGCAAAGGAGGGTAGTCTCCTCCGTGACCAGCTTGATTTCGATGGAGCGGAACCAAATTGGCTGCGGAGGAGACGGGTCATTTGGATATGCAAATTAGGTAGTGTCGCTCTCCTGCTGTCACATCGGAACCAAAACATGAACCAGGAAGTGAGTGCCGCGCCGAGATAAACACCAGTGATGTAAACACTGGGTAATTGGCATGATAGCTATCCCACAATGCAGAGCTCATATAAAACAAATGCGATCTCCAAGATGACAGTTTTCTTCATATTTTGTCGTTTTTTTGTGAAAAAAATATGGTTTAAAGACATTTCCCCGTGTTATCAACCATTCTTAGGCGACTTATGAAAATTTTGTAGATTTTTTGGGTTCTTGACCAATCTCTGAGAGCCCCATTAAGGTTTTGCACTGCACGGAGGCCACAATGGTGATACTAATTTTAATGCTATATTTTCAAAACGAATACGTGTTCCCGGTTGGCTCTATAGCGATTTCACAAAAAAGGTATTTCTAGTACAATGCAGCATCGGACTCTAGCTGAGAGCGTAGCCTAAGTCATTATAGACTCCAAGAGTGGCTCTCCATACACAACTGAACAAACACAAAGGAGGGTAGTCTCCTCCGTGGCCAGCTTGATTTCGATGGAGCGAAACCAAATTGGCTGCGGAGGAGACGGGTAATTTTGCCATGCAAATGAGCCAGTGTCATAGCCCTGGTAATATGCACCCTGTTCACTTCCATCTAGCGATCAATAATCGGAATAGCCCACATGTAATCCGCTTCAATGCAGAAGCACATGTTGTTCTTTGATGTCAACTGCATAATTAGAAACCGTAATCAATAATGAACGTTGGTCAAAAGACGAGCTTACTGAAGTGAAAAATTGTGTACATGCAGAATCATCATTTATGCATATTGTCTTAAAAATCATAGAAAGAGAATGGTTGATCAAATCAAATGATTTTATTAGCTTTATATCTAAACCGAATTTCAAAACAACGAATTGTTTTACCTGACTTTTGACCCAGAAATTTAAGAATTGAATATATAAATACAAAACCCACCGAAGTCCATACTGTGGCCAAAATGAGTTAAGCATGGGGAATTGTTGCTATACATAGACCTGTCATATGTATGAAAAAACAACTCAAATTCATCCTGTGTCTATTGAGCATGTGAAAAATAGCATGTATGAAAGAACCACCCAAGTCCATGATTTGAGTCTTGTAACACATTGATTGAAATCCAGTATGTATAAAAGTCCGCGTGTAACACATTCATTGCTGGAGAGCCTGACTTTTGAAGAAAAAAATGGGTTTAATAAAGGAAAGTGTGGTTTATATTACATGGCAGAATGCTTATCAACATTATACATACACGTGTGCTTTATTTTGTATTATCTTACTAGTGGTAATCTCATTCCAACATTGTTGTCTTTGTATATGATTAAAAAAACCACCCAAGTCCAGAATTTAAAATGAACCCCACGAAGTCCCTGAAATGCTAATCGTCATACTTAATACAGTTTAACCCACTCATTTGCAAGTAAAACTTGCCATATTGACCAGGTAAATATAACTGAAGGAATTAAAATGATACACAGGTTTTTCTTTCAAAATCACTTCCCATGGACTTGGGTGGGTTTTTATTCATGTATGAAAAATAATATTTTACCAGTCGGATTCAGAAAGGGAGAATCTCATTACACACATTATTTACATCACAATCCAAACATAGATGATCAAGTTCATGGAGAACGTTACAAACTGTTGTATGTTTTGTTATTTCGTTTTTCTGTAGGGAATATGTATATCGTTATCAAATCGGATACGAAAAACTGTCTAAAATACAGCAAAAACGTGCATCGCTATTTATATGCATAATACAATTATGAGAATTATACAGAAGTGATACATAGCACTTATAAAGGCTGTATCTCAAAAAGGCGATTGGTCTGATGCTAGAATCTTGGCAAGGAAACTCAGGTGAAATAAAGAAAAATATTTCTGATTGATTTTGTGTGACTTTTGAGCGTTAAATGTTTTAAAATTTAAAAATGAACAAAATGCGAGTAACTATGATGTCATCAACATGAGTAATATTCCTGATGAATAATTATTGTAGCTGTCAGCTCTTTAATCTGGTTCTTCAAATTCTCTGCATTCAGTTATACAATAGAGATGATATCAAGGGTATTCAATTGGGTCCAAACATGCAGGTGAAACTTTCTTGTTATGCTGATGATATGTGTTTATTTTTAAATGGTGTAAATGATGTTATACAAGTGAATATAGCCAATTATGTAACCTAGTCTAAAGGCCGGCTTACACGATGCAATTTTCCATGCAATTGCCTGTTGCACAGACCTTGGAAAAAGATTGCTCCGTGTAATTTGGATTTGCAAGGAATTAATCCCCCGTGCATCAGGCAAATTAATCCCCCAAGCAACAGGCAAAAAGGTAGAGACATGCTCTACTTAAGGTTGTTGCATGCAATCTAACCTCCTTCAGCCAATCAGCTGAATGAACACCGGCTGGTCACTGCATTCATTTGGGAATGTGTAGGGACCAGCTTGATTCACCATCCACAACATGGTAAATGTGTGCACATGCTACATTATAATACACTTGTCGGTCTATGTTGTTGGTGGTGGTGGTGTTTAGCCCTTTTGATCTTAGTTTTCCTTAGCCTTTTCTTTATGGAAAATTGTATAGATATACAGCAGAGGATGGCAATCTTTTGCTTTCAGGACAACACATGAGCCATTTGGATATGATTACGAAAATCATTAGCCACTACTTATGTTTTGAGTATATCCCCAAACCTATGAGCACGCTCAAGGAATTGCAAGGCCACCCATTGCTCCGTGTATTTTGTTCAATTGCTTAGCTTCATGGTCAGTGAGCACATAATCTCACCCACTAAGTAATGGGCCTTGCAATGGAAATTTCATCGTGTAAGCCCAACTTAAGGGAACAAACCAACAAATCGATGACGTCCTATAGACGAATCCAATTTCACGCATTCCTACACCTTAATGGCTGCCAAAGTTGGGTCCCCGTCGGCTTCATCTCGCCTAAAATGTGAAATGATTCGGCCTTGGAGGGTATTTTAAACTGCATTCTATCATCTGTGCTACACGTAGACAAAAGAATAATGACAGTGTACAACACAAAAGAATCTAACATCGAATTTTAAGCGGCTTTAATCCACCCAATTGGGCAGTCACTACACCAGTGTGGTGCATGCGGGGACCCGTCATGGCCGACCAAATCCTGACCATGACTTGGCTCGTTGGATTCGTCTATACGCTGGCGAAGTTACGTAATTAATCGGATTAACTACCATAGCAATAGGTACAAACAATTTTGAATATACCACGCTGCACTACAAGCAGGTTGCACGCATCACCTGTCTTCAATCATATAATAGATTGAATACAATACCGCTCTTTTCAAAGAGACTAATCTTACAGGTGCAAGTGATTAGCATTTCTTTGACATCTATGGTTCAATGCAGAGGTACCGCATGAACGTAGTAGTGCAGCGCGATATAATCAAAAATTGTTTGTACCTATTGCTATGGTAGTTAATCCGATTATTACGTAACTTCGCCAGCGTATAAACGTAACTGGTTTCGTTTCTCGGCCGA
Source organism: Amphiura filiformis (assembly GCF_039555335.1). Taxonomy (NCBI): domain Eukaryota; kingdom Metazoa; phylum Echinodermata; class Ophiuroidea; order Amphilepidida; family Amphiuridae; genus Amphiura; species Amphiura filiformis. Next base: position 27,601,982 of record NC_092637.1, read on the forward strand.
CCACCTCACTCCCTGCCACAAACGTAATCTTGAAATGTTAAAAAATTTGGGTCGTGTATTTAAAGGTATGCAGTCGCAACGCAGGACAACCGATTCTTTTGTTCTGCAAGGCTCACTCAGTCATTCTCGGCCAAATGAAAAGCAATAATTTTCATTTTTCAGTAAATGTCAGGAAAAACTGTAATGCTTGATACTGTATTTTTTTTTTTTTCCTACTGTTAAACTTAGGCGTGAAATTCAGTCATTTAGTGTACGATTTTCGATTTTGATAGGCTTCAACTCTGCCCGCGAGATTTTTTTGGATCAACCTTTTAGCTTTTCAAAGTAATATAGTTGGCTAACAAAGGATTTTTCCCAACTTTCTAACGCACATCACCGTGAGCGATATATCATAGTTTTGTCAGAATTTCCGTTTTGATTTCACCATTTTTACTGCCGGCTGAAAATTTTTCAAAATCAACGCGTGAAATCTGAGGCATTGTAAATCGATATCCCTGGGTGCCATATGAAGACCGGCCTGGCTACAGTTTTGCCAGAACTTCAATATAGCAAAGAAATTCCCAGGCCTAGCGCTCCTATGACACTGTGAGTGATTAAATATTTGATTTCATCATCACCATGATCATCGGACCAATGTGTTGAAATTTGCTTCTCCTCAAAACAACTTTGCCCAACATTTGGTAAAAAAATCAACAATCTTACATGCAATTGGGCCATATTTTAAACAAAACTTTCATTTACAAAACATAAATATTACGCTGTATGTTTTATCAAGCAAACTGTTTGGAACACGCTTCCAAATAACCTTCGTAACATCCCCAGACTTTCGTTACCGTATTTAAACGCCAGCTCAAAACCAATTTTTGTAAATTGATTGTTTTTATGTTTGTTTGTCAATTTCGTGCTTTACGCGCTTTGAGTTCCTCATCGAAAGAGATTGTGCCTTATAAGAACCATTCATTAACATTGTTAACTTAAACCTGTTCAAGCAATTAATTAAAATTGCTTGCCTAAAAACAGAATAATTTGGATGTTAATACTTGACCTAGTGTTTCAATTGTCATGAAGGTGACTGGGTATGGTGCCTTTTTGTGTGTTTGTTTGAAACTGCTTTTGGAAAATCAGCGAAAGTCATAAGAAAGCAGCCAAAACAATACAAGGTTAAACATGGAAGTTTATAAAAACCTATTAAAAAAAAAAAAAACACATTTGTGGCAACAATGAGCCTTGCATTGACATATTTAAAATGTGTTGAGTACCACCCCAAAGTTTCCCTACATGCACCCCCTACTACCCACCTCACACACCTCTGCACCCACCCCACCCCCATAGGCATATACATAGTATTACATACCGGTGTAATAATATTTATATAGCACGTTATAGCTATACATTTAAAAAGTATAGCGCTATTATGACAAATAGGCCTACATGTCAAATTAAATAAAAAAACCCGAACACAAGTCTGAAGGGTGTAATGAAAATGCCAACCCGCGATGGGGGGGGGCTCTTAATACGGACTAACATATTTAAACAAACAATTAAACAAATGGTCGACATAATCATGGAAACCATAATTTACCATTGCAGGTTTTCACCATGATCACGGAAGCAAATATCCAAAATTCACTTTAATTTACCAAAGCACCCGAATGGGAGATTTGGGCTACAAAATCGCCCGTCGAGTAATCCTTGCTTTCAATGCAGAAGAGACCTGGATTAGAGCAATGGAATTATCGACTATTTATGCTGCTTGCTTTCGAGATAGAGTTTGAGATTTTAGGAGCATGACGTGAAAAAAGGTGCAATCAAAACGGAAATTCTGACAAAACAATAATAGATAGACCCACACGATGTGGGAAATATCTTTCCTTAGCGAATTATATTAGTTTGAAAAGCTAAAAAATGAATTCCGAAAAAAGCTCGTGGACGGATGTAAGGCCTATAAAATTCAAAAATCTTACACTAAACGATACAATTTCATACCTAATTTTAACACCAGGATTTTTTTAAAATGTATATCCAAGCACTATGTTTTTAACTGACATTACTGAAGAAAAAAAATATTGCTTTATATTTGACCGAGAAAATTAATTTCATAGCAAAAAGGTGTATATCTGAATTGTGCTGATTTTAACATGTTTCGATCGACTTTTAGCGCGACTTTGCAATTCTAAAGAATCGGTTGTCCAGCGTTCTAACTGTATGGTACTTAATGGGGTATAATCATAGGGTTACCCCTTCTCGCTTTGGATGGGTTCGAAAAAGTACGCCTACTAATTTCCTACAACTTCCTCAAACTTGATCAAGTGAAGTTAGATCAATCGATAACGCGTCCTACTATGGTGCGAGAGGTTGCGGGTTCGAATCCCGGGGTGCATGGTTAGAACTCTCGCATTTAAAAAAATTGAGTTGGCTTGAAATTCCCCTGGACAAGGAGCTTACTGCTAAATTATTGTCTCGTTGTAACCGTACGAAGCTTGGGGAGCCTGCGAAGGTCTATTATGGAATGTCTAGGGTATGCGCTTCTTAGCTGCAAGTCCATATATTGTTGTTTAATGGTTTATGGAATGATGTGGGGCCGTAGTGGTCAGCGACAACCTGTAAGTGTGCTGAGGCCTGTGGATCTAGGCGTTGTACCTGTGCCTGTTTATTTATCATCATTGAACATGGAACGGAAACATTGAAATATAAAAAGAAAAGACTTGTTTGTTAATTTTAAAAAATCAACATTTTGATGCGGAAAAACAAATAAATATATATTGACATATTCTTCATCAGACCGATGTTTTTTTTACAAACGTAATCGAGTATTTTTACCCCCTCCTCTAAACCCTCTAAACGAAACTAGTTTCGTTTATAGGACGTCGTTGATCTTTTGGTTTGTTCCCTAAAACCGCTTGGGCCACTTTTGTCTGAGTATGACTAGACGGTATAGAGTTGAACCATGGACCAAATGGTTGGTGCTCTTCTAGGGTCTGTGTTTAAATAATGGGGTATTCGAAATGGTAGAAATGGTAGAAATTATTACAATATCTCCTAGAGATTTGAAAGTCACAACTAAACACGGACATAACAACTTCATTTACTAGGAATCCTAGCTGCCCGGCCCCCAGCTCAACACAAAAGTTGGCAACCATCAGAGTTACCAAATCTTTCAAAGACCCCCTTTGCAATGATTTTTCATCAAATTTACCCCTCCCCCTTTTGCATGCAAAATCGAGGACAAAATTTGGCCAAAAAACAAACCCTTTTTTGTGGTTTTCAATGACTAGAATTTCAAAAACCCCTTTTCAATGACTAGAATTTCAAACACCCCTTTTCAATCACACTAAATATTGGCATAAAATTACCGGATTTTCTCAAGTACCCTTTTTTTCAAATTTCGCGGAAAGTGCAAATTAAATACCCCATATTTTGCTGATTTAAGGTCAAATTTTGCGGATAGTCCAAATTAAATACCCCCTATTTTGCCAATTTCACGGTCCTTGCTATTGGTAAAAACATTACCCCTTTCCCGCGCTATTTGGTAACTCTCATGGTTGTCAATTTTGGGTTGAGTTGGGGGGCGGGCCTGGCTGCAGCTCAACAACTTCAACTGAGTACATTTTTATGGTTGTGACATTTAGTAGCACATGGAGTCAAGCAGAAACCATAAGATTGCTTATTGCATCAAGGCATACAATTACGTATAACTATGATAAATCTGTAGAATTTGTTAAGGGCTGGGGTATGAACGTTTGGACAGTATTTATTGTGGGACATTAGAGCACATCAGACATATCGAATTGCATTCTGAATACGAAGAATGTCATTCTGATATCAAATAATTTTGATTTTTGAAATTCGCAATTTAATACACATTTTATGGCAAATCATTAAAATTGATATTTTTGATATTTTACAGTACTTGAAGTAAACTTTATAAATCTGATGATTTATACTTAAAGTGTATGTAGGTGGGATGAAAAGCCGACGAACAATTGAAAATTTTGACCTTTCATATTGAAGATATGGATTTTTTAAAAAAAAACCCAAAAAAATAGGTCTTTTTGGGAAAAAAATCTATATCTTCAATATGAAAGGTCAAAATTGTCAATTGACCGTCGGCTTTTCCTCCCTGCTACATACACTTTAAGAATATATCATTAGATTTATATAATTTACTTCGTGGACTGTTATATAGCAAAAATTTGAAAAATATCAAATTTTTATAATTTGTCATAAAATTTGTATTATATTGTGATTTTCAAAAATGAAAATTATTTGATATCAGAAAGACATGCTTCGTATTCAGAATGCAATTCGATAGGTCTGAGGTGCTCTCATGTCCCACAAAAAATACTGTCGAAACGCAATAAACGCTCATTTTAGATCCCTTAAGAGTATAACAGAAATGCTGGCAATAGTGGTAGCCTCAGAATAGCTAGAAGCCCAGCTGAACGTAATTTTTTGTTTTGTACTTATGGATGCCAAAACTGTTCTCAGCTTTACCAATGATATCTCAGGGATATGAGAAATTACTTTATTTATAAGATAATTTGAAAGAAATTGCACGACTTCATTTATAGATCTAAAAAAATATATTATTATTAAGTTCATGTCAATTATATGAAGAAACACCACTTATAATTCTTTTGTGTCATTTCTTTGATGTTTAATTCACGATTTAGCATATATCTACGCAGTTCAAACCTGATATGCGCAAAACATGGCAAAAGTGGCACAACACGTTTTATGGACGATTTAATTAATCGGACATAACTTTTGAACCCAAGCTAGTAAAGAAACCAACTAAACGTCTTTTAGCCAAGATATTACTGACTGTATTGCATATAACATTAATTGTGCCATAGCTCTCTTAGTTTTTTCCTGAAAGTCAAAATGCAAGTGTATACATTATATTGTTACACCCTAGCTGTAGTTGGTTTTCTATCACGTGTGCATGAAGTGAGTGGAATCACACTGACGGCGCGATGGAGGAGAATACCAGCTGGTCATAATCATGAAGCTAGTCATGCGCGTATTTTTGGGTGGCTTTGGGGGGCGCAAGCCCCCCGGGGTCAAAGCAGGGGGGCGGCAAAATCGAAGGGGCGGCGGGAAGAAGGGGCGGAAAAAGAGGGGCGGCGGAAGATGAAGGGGCGGCCAAAAGAATTAGTAATGAAAAAAGGGCGGAAAATGATAAAAAATTGGACTAAACATCAAAATGTGTTGCTTTATCCTTGTTTTTTTTTTTTTTGCTCTTCACTTTTTCAAACGACCGTAAAAGAAATTGGGGCAACCTTTTCGGACTGTTGAGGAAGGGGCGGCAAAATTGGCTTTTCTTCAGCCCCCCGGGGAAGGGGCGGCCACGGTACGCTACTGCTAGTGGTCAATTCTATCAAGCATATCAGAACTTGACTTATAAATTTTAAAGGCGAGTGGTAAATCACTCGCTAGCATGATGCTAGGCGAGTGGTCGAATCACTCTCTAGTATGAATGGCGAGCGGGGTATTTTATCAAGCGACACCAGAAGCATTACCATTTAGGGGGGGGGGGGGTGTTGCCGATTTAACTGAGCATGTATCACGCGGGAGTGCGCGTAAAATGTCAAGTTTTGGCCCAAAACATGGTATTTTTCTGTGCATTGCAACTTGTCGCTATCAGGAATGCAAAGGTAAATTACGTGTTAATCTTAGCCTATAGGCCTATAAAGGCTCAAATGTAGATAATATTAACATGGGCCCAATTGTAAAATACTTTGTTTTTCAGCTCACTCGAAGATATGAGGAATTCCCCCATATAACAGCTCAACTACCTATCGAAAATTTTACGAACTTTCTTTTGTAACCCCCATGAAATGATGTCTCATGCAATCACAACATTATGCCTTATATGTTAGAATATTAATTACCAAGCACGAATCACGTGGTTTTATTTCAAACAAACTCATATTGACCATATAAACACGAATTATTACAGCCATCTCTCAACACGTGATATTCAAAATTCCCGAGCACCGAAAATTGTCAAGTGCAATGACGTAATACAATGAAGGCTAACAACAATTGAGCACAGATAACCATGACATCGCGTGTTTAGAGCCGGTTGTTTTTGTTCTTTTTGATGATCAATATGAGTTTGTTTTAAATAAAACCGTGTAATTCGTGCTGCTTGATAATTATTTTTCTTACATATAAGGCATAATGTTGTGCTTGCCGGGGACATCCTTAAGTTTGTTATCGCAATATACCAATATTATCGTTTCATGTGAAATTGAAAATATAACATGTATACATGAACTACTTATATCACATATCACAGCTGGAAGATGGTCGTACTCTCTCAGACTACAACATGCAGAAGGAATCTACTCTTAATCTTGTCCTTCGTCTGCTTGGTGGTATGCATATTTCCGTCAAAACACTGACAGGAACCATCATTCTGGAAGTGGAATCAAGTAACACAATTGAGAATGTGAAAGCCAGGATCCAAAACAAAGAAAGCATTCCACCAATTCAACAGCATCTTATCTTTGCTGGAAAACAGCTTGAAGATCACCACACTCTCTCAGACTACAACATTCAGGATGGATCAACTCTTCATCTTGTCCATCTTCTGCGGGGAGGCAGATCTTGAACAAGACCCCGACAGGTAAGGACTAATTTCTACCTAGAAAAAGAAACACTGGACACATAGTGCTCGTATAAAATTATGTGTAACGAAAAGCGAGGACTATGTATAACACGTTGTAGGCACGTCTCATTTCAATCGTGCAAATTTTATCGTGCAAAAAAAAAGAAAGGATTTGTTATCGTTGAAGCCGCTACATTGATGACAGTAATGTTACACCCTAACAATATTGAGGTTGCCTTTTATTATTGCGCGTACCATGGGTCTATCAGACGCGTGCCACTTGAGCTCAATACCTCAGTTGTTGACAAGTGTTCCATCCGATCTTGCGTCACATCACGCGGCATAGCTTTGTGCTACCATATTTGAATTTAAACTGGGGCTGGGCTTTCGTAATTGACATCGGAATCACCGTGCTTCGTTGAACGATTATTTGGAAGTGAGATCTCTAACAGATTGGACCAGTCGAGGAATCAGCGCTCAGTGGACTTTCGCGTTCACTTATAATACGAGTATATTTCTATATTGCTGCATGGTTGACTGTGGTGGGTGTAATTAGTGGCGTCGATTTGTGGATGAAGAGGAATGGGTTTTTGGCATTGAAGAAAATAAGGGGGGGGCTTACAGGACTTTGGCATTTTTTATCATAGGGCATTATGTAATTATTTATTGTGACATTATCCAGAGATGGAATCAAACCGAGACTGGGGGCCAGTCTAGGTGAATGGCTAATTTGTGCGTGCCTTTTATTTAAAACAAAAGGAACAAAGGAACTGAAATAAACGAGCTGACAAATAAAATCAAAGTTATGAAAAGTACAGAGAAGTATAAACTATAATAAAAACTGATTTAAATAAAGAATTGAAGAAACTGTTGTCTCTTCGTTGCGCTTGTTGGAATCTTTTCGCGCCTTGTATAAGGTCAATTTGCCACTTTAAAAACTAGACTTTTGTTTATTCAATTGCTCATAACTTTATTTCTTGAGGTCACATTGGATTCAATGTGGTGTCATAATGTGCAAGATTAGATAGTGCACCTATTAAAAAAACATAAAAATGCAAAGTCTAAGTCGGTTGGGCCTGTACAACAGTTTTTTCGTCACCTAAAGCACAAAATATTTGCGGCACAAAATTTGTGAATTGTAGATCCATCATTTCAGATATGTGTAACATTTTGATACATTTTCTTATTTTGTGATCACTAACCTAGCTCATTCTCTTTTCCCCCTTTACAGGCCACCGCCTAGCCTGATGCAGGTGACCAGCCCACCCGGCCAACTGGTTTGATATTTGGGGATTCACTAATAACCACATATATTTCTTAAGAGATACTTGAACAATTATTAACAAATTAACATCATGGTTTATTCTCGAGGTGTATTCATGATAAATCGAAAATGAGGCAACAATATTTTCCCTGTTTAATTTTATCCAGAGGAAAGAATTTGACTTGTGTTGAGTAGTTTTCTTTTTTTTTTCCTTTTTTATTTTTTGCTTGTTTTGGGTTTTTGATGTTTTTGGTTTTTTTTTGCATGTTTTGGTTTTTTTTAAACAAAAATTATAAGTAAAACAAAAACATGTTTGCAAAGTGATATTGGGAGAATATTGTGGATTGAACTTGAACTTAATTAGGCGCTTTTCCGACCTAATCAAAAAGGGGAAAATGTAAGAGTCGCGTTTAAGCACTAAAAACTATAAAGGCAGGACGCTGAGACAAACTTTCTTGTATGGCCAGAGGCGGATTTAAGGAAAAGGGCCCTATCTTGGGGCCCAATGGTAAAGAGTTGAAATCAGGAACGTACCTGAATTTTTGTTGTCGGGAGGAGAGTAAGAACAAAATTTGATAGTGATCATTAGTTCGGCCCAATGTTATGAGATACGTCACGTGCGCGTAGTGCGCAAACATTCATTCCATTTCATACTATTTGAAGTAAAAGTTGATGTAGGCCTACATTAATCCGGTAAATTTTGCGCGAAGCGCGCGAAAATGTGCAATTTCACACTATTCTATTCCCAATTCTTTATCAGATTTGTGAGTGTTTAAACGGTACTAAAGAACAAAGAATATTTCCTTTCCTGTTTTTGCTTGATAGTCAAGAAGCAAGCAAAATCCCAGAATCTGATTTCAAGGATTACGAAGCCAATACGTTGGTACGCGTGAATTTTGACATTAGGGGGATGGGGTTGGAAAAAAATCTTAAATCCAGGACTTTTTGGCGACAAATTAAGTTTATGACACAAATGCGCGCAAAGCGCGCGAAAAATGTTGCCATTTTGAAACTAAACTGTTAAAATATGGTGCAAAAGGGGGGATTTATCCCCATCCCCACACCCCCGGATCTACGCCTATGCACCTTAGGGCCGGATTTGCCTTTTGGGGGGCCCTGGCCCGGCCAAATTTGGAGGGCCCCAAACTCACTCTAAGGAAGGCATATGTGATGCAATCAAGCAAAATCAGTCGGAACTCAGAATTATTAAATTTTCAGTTTTTTTATAGGATAGTGAAAAGCATTTACAAAGCTGCATTTTGCAGAAAACCCCATTGACATTGAACAACCAGTTCCAACGATATAAGCAATTAAAGAGTTTCCAAAACAATAGGAAACAAAAGGAAATATTTCCTTTGTATGCCTATATCTCAAAATCAATATTTCCGAGTTCCGACTGATTTTGCTTGATCGCATCACATATTAGTAGACTTGCTAAGGGGTGAAAATAGGGTAAACGCTGCATTTTTTAGTACAAAGGTCCCACTTGGTATGGATGTTCCTTGGGGCAAGAGGAAAAGATTTATCCAAAGAGACACTCTGTCTCTATGCATAAAACCCCCTAATTAGCATAACTTATGCTAATTAGTATCCAAAATATGGTATTCTCTATCTTTTGGACCATTTCTCCTACAAACATGTGTAAATATTTGAAATTGGCTTAATTTAGGGTAAGAAATTCATTTTTGGCATTGTTTTGGGAATCCGTGGCCATTTTGACCCTCAAATCCAAGATGGCCGCTAGCCGCCATCTTTAAAATTGGCGTTTTTACAACTTATGAACCGTTTGCCCTACAAACCTAAGTGACATATCAATTTGTACTAATTTTGGCTGGGAAACTCTGGCACTGTTTATGTGATAGGAGGTAATTTAAAAAGGGTATAAGGGTTTTAAATATGAATTCCTTAGTACCTGTCATTGGCTATATTGTAGAAGGATGAACATCAAACTTATATTTTAATATAGGCCTATCTAAGTTTTTAGCACCATTGGAGACACACTTTATAATGCATGTTTGGTTTTTTTTAATTACTATTTTCAGTCCACTCTATTGGTAGCAGCAAGCATTGTTTGATTTAAAATGACCAGTATGGACACACATGATTGGAATTTGTTTTAATTTTCAGTCGGCCTGTGATGAATCAATTACGAGTCTAGCATCATGGGCGACCTATAAAAATAGAAGCTTCTTACACAGAACTGTTGAAAAATATCTCGGACATCTGTGAGTATGACGATTTGCCCAGCTTTGTACTAGTAGAAGATATTCTAGGTTGTGGTAGTGGTGCAAGAAGTGCAGTAGTAGATAGCGCCAAGGATAACTAACCATGTCGTATGACATAAAAGTAGAAGCGCTGTCAACCAACAGAAGATGAATCGGGCAAGCTAGGAGAAAGGTTGAGAGGACTACATACCAAAATAGCCCAGTGAAAACAAGGTGAATGAGCTCCCTTCATTATAATGAGCCCTAACCCGAGTAACAGAAAGGACATCAAAGGTCGAGAGCAGGACATTAATCCATTACTCGTTGACTGCCGATAAAACGCCCAATAAAGACCGCGCCGGCCAGTTAAAGTACATGCCCTATCACACCACTCCACGCCATACATAAATTCTCCCAGTCACATTTCCCAAATATGAAATTAAAAAGAAGTAAAATTTTAATTTACTTCTTTTAAAGATTGGCAGAGGCGGGGTTCGAACTCACGGCGCACCGCTTAGTACTCTATGAGCCTAGCGCCTTAGACCACTCGGCCACTTGTCTTGCTGTCATTCATTTGAAACTTATATTTAAAGAATATAATCGCAACTTCAACATAGGCCTACCACGTGACAAGCAAAGGCAGAAAACGTATTATATTTTGGAATTTTATCTGCTTAAAACATTAATGTGTATTATAGAGCTACCATTATTTATATTGTTGAATTCTTAAGCGCATAGAAACAATTAATACGAGCGTCCTATGATACATACACAATACATAAAATCGATTTATATCTTCGGCCACCTGCTCTTGGCGGAAGTTGTATTACGAACTGCATCCGAAGTCCAAACTCCTTTTGTCAAAATTGATTAATCCTATTGTTGAAGAGGATAATCAGCTTATACTTATGTATAGCGTTAGTAAAAAGCTTAAGTCTTTGTTTGCTTTGGCTAAATCGTGTTCAAGTGGTGGGTTAACCAACAATTAACAATGAGAGGACATTCCTGAACCTCGTTCAGTTGGGGATGATTTGAAGTGACCGACAATTATGACCATTTGATATTTAATACCAGCAATGTGGAAAAAAAGAAATAATGTAGTGCCAAAATAATGTCCCCTTTTACGGAATGAGCAAAGTTTAACAAGTTATAACTCCGCTTCTGCAGTACGAATGTCAGCGGCGAATGTCAGGTTATTATTTCCCAGTCTTGAAAAAAAATTGCAGGCAGAGGTGGGAATCGATCTCGGTACCTCCCGGTTAAAAAGCACTGTGCAAAACCACAAAGCCAACTAAATATCTGTTGTGAGATGCTTGACATTAATCTTTGATATTGCTTAATGGAACAAATCGCGGAATTAAATCAGTAATAAAAGAAGTAGATTCTTATTTAGCGGCCAAATTGGATAAAAGGGAAATATTTGTCCCTGCTCTAAAGAAAATATAGGTTAGAAAATTATCAAATAAATTTAAATTAAAAATTGAGATTTTATATTTATTTATTTTACGAGGCGGCATTATCACAGACAAACACTGTATACGCTAAAAACTCGACCCTCATTACAAGATGATGGCATAGCTCAGTGTTAGAGCATCAGACTGGTAATGTCAATATCGTTGGTTCGAATCCGCCCGTCAGCAATGGTTATTATGATTTTAATGCTACGCTACAATTTGTTCAATATTTTTCGTTTATTTATGTATTTATTTATTTATTTATTTATTTATTTATTTAAATAATTTGATATGTTTGAAAGGGGTATTTGAGCAATTTGAAATTTTTACCCCCGTACAATCCTATGGGGACAGTTTGAACCCACCCCCTCCCAAATTGCCAAACTTAACGCACAACACCTATATACACTTGTAGGCCTATGTTGTTGTTGGTGTAAATGGGCCTTGCAATTGAAATGCCTCAAGCTTTTAATCCGATATGCAGATTATCTATTTGTTTTCATGAATTGGAAGACATTCTTTGATGTATTACTGAGCTCAATGATCTGAAATTACTGGAGTGTGAGGTCAGCATAGTATTTTATTAACAGAAAGTATACGCTGGCGAAGTTACGTAATTAATCGGATTAATTACCATAGCAATAGGTGAAAACAATTCTGAACATATCGCGCTGCACTACAAGCAGGTTACACTCATCACCTATGTATATCTGCAATCATAGATTGAATACAATACTGGTCTTTTCAAAAATACTAATCTTACAGATGCAAGTGATCAGGATGATATGGTTCAATGCATAGGTACTGCGTGAACGTATCAGTGCATGCAAGGCCTCTATCCTCCAAATTCATTTCCTAATGTATGTGAGAATGATACAATAATGACATGATGAACATAGTCATTGATGCATCAGTTTTAAAATAGACTAGGCGGTTACCATATTTGGCGGTTCTCGGCTGGGCGCGATTACCAGGCTGATGGTGACATGCCCATATGACAGTTTTTACTAATTTGACCTCAGATGACCCCTGGCGACCCCAAAATGACCTTCCAAAAATTTGGCTCTAAATGTTGACTGTACACACCAAGTTTCATGCCCATACGACAGTTTTTAGTAATTTGATCTCAGATGACCCCTGGGTGACCTTGGATGACCCCAAAATGACCTAAACTTATAACTCTAAATGTTGACTACCCACCAAGTTTCATGCCCATATATGAGTTTTACTAATTTGACCTCAGATGACCCGTGGTGACCTTGAATGACCCCAAAATGACCTTCAAAAAATGTTGCTTTAAATGTTGACTGTACCTACCAAGTTTCATGCCCATACGACACTTTTTAGTAATTTGACCTCAGATGACCCCTCGGAGGGGACCCCGGTGTCAGATGACTTTAAAAGGAACTTAAAACGAACATCTTCTTGCCAGGACAGAACTACACCCACCCACCGAGTTTGAGCCCCGTACGACCTAGTTTCATGCCCATATGACAGTTTTTAGTCATTTGACCTCAAATGACCCCTTGGAGGGGGCCCCGGGGTCGGATGACTTAACGAACATAAACTTCTTCTTGCCAGGACAGAACTACACCCACCCACCGAGTTTGAGCCCCGTATGACCTACGACGGCTTCACATCAGCAGTCACAGACAAAACCTAAATCTACAGAATATATCCATTACTCGTCGATACTCGAAAGAGCTCAAAATAAATAACTTAGAAAATTTTCTTGATGTCCTTTAACATGTTTTCATAGTTAACCATCGTTAGCCATGGAGATCTATCATGAGAACTGACCGGTGACTAAGTCCGATTTATTGGGACGTTTATCGACCATCGACCAGTAATGATCGGATCCCTCCTGATGAAGATGTGTTGTACACATCGAAATATCGTGGTAAATATCTGGATATATTTGTGTTGAATGTCAGTTTAAATCTACTCTTCTTGTTTATCTACCAACCAAATGGCATACACAGTGATAGCAGGCGAATGAGCTCTGGCATGGTTTGTGAATCCCAATGGACAACAACTGCAAATAAAGACTCTTTTGAAACAAAGTGCTTCTTTTGTTTGTAGTCATGGTAGTCTGGAGACAAAGAAGGACAGCGTCACTTTAGAAAAACTTCTTTTTTGGCACAAGCAGTCAAGATTTTGTGAAGGGATATTCTGGATAAAAAAAACCAGATGTTTTCAGACTCTTTCTCAAATTGCTCAGAAGCAGGCGTTGTTGTTCTAACATTGAAATCATGTTTACATTATGCTGTTAGATGGAACTTGCATCGATGTCGCTATACGTCCTGCTTCTTTGCAGAAGATTGTGTTATCGCTAGCACAAAGCAATATGTACACCGCTGTATGCAAAACATTCAGCGAATCCCAGAGTGTGCCACGTCATCTGCGTCAACGACAGGCTCCATATATCTCTTATATATAGTGGCTATGAAGGTGCATATGAAAACGGGTAAGGAGAATCTTGTTAAATGCTGGCAGAAGCCCAGGGGGCAGAAGTCTGCTTCGGGACGGAAAAGGCTTGATCCCACTCTTTCAAGGGTTGACGAGTGGCAGCAACTGGCAAGTCAGGAGCAAGGCCAGAAGCAGTAGTTTGCCTCAACTCAATATATTGGGTATATGTTTTCTTCATCAGAATAAAAAGCTCTGCCTGATACTTGGTACACATATCTAGTCCTGAAAATGTGAGATGCACTAATGAAGGACTGTGTTCTCCCACTGTTTATTCATAGCTGTGGTCCACCCACTGCGCTCCAATCTGTCACGTAAAGGTGACCACAACATCTTTTAAGTGTGAATGGCCTCAAGCAAGACAAGGTACAAGGTACCAAGCAAGGCAAGTATGTACAGTAGCTGATCAGCTACCACAACGGGTGTCTGTCTTGGATTGAGGTACTCCATGGCGCGTTTGATGGTCATCAATCATCATACAGTGAAGCATATTGTAGTGGGACTATTTGCTGACTCTGTCAGCAGTGGGAGCATATAATAGGGCTTTGAAATGAATGAGGGAGGACCTGGATGAACGCACTGCGTGGTAGGCAGCCCAAGAAATCCAGTTGTCACTAGTCAGTTGCGGTTCCAAGTGATCATCTACATAATTAAACCACTGATAGCCATCTTGGAGGACCTGCTGCAGTGATCTGGATGCAGGTATTGGATGGCTGTTAATGTCATGCAGTGATGGAACATGAACAATTTCAACCTTAGGCAAAGATACATCGACTGGAAGTGGTCACACACTCTTTTGAAGTACTCCATGGCGCTTTTGGCACATGCTGATGCCAGTCCAATGCAAAACAGATCGAGGTGACGCAGTTGTTGATGAGGGATTATAATCAATGCTGTCACTTCCGCCATTTGGTGGCTTCAAGAACTACAATACCTTCTCATTCCCAATGAGTAATGAGTTGCAATATTAATGCTCAGCCTCATTCTACCGGCATGCCAACAAGACTCTAAGTTTTAGGCCACCCTTTAATTTAGTGCATAGGCACTATTGGGTTCTCGCCTGGTCTTTGACCGAATTGTTATAAATAAATTATACCAGTTATACCTGTCATCATAATGTACCTTTATTGCCATCATAAGAGATAATGAGGCCTCTATTTCACGCAGATAATGTGGCACACTCTGGGGATTTGATGATATTTTGTAAACAAAGTGGAACATGGTGGTTTGAGCCAGTAAATAACACAAGGATATCTGAAGAAGCAGGATGTATATTGACATCGATGCAAGGGCCATCTAACAGCATAATAGAAAAGATCTCAATGTTGGAACAAGAAAGTCTTCTTCTGAGGTATTTGGGAAAGAGCCTGAAAAAGTCTGCTTTTTATCCAGCATATCCCTTTTCAGAATCTTAACTGCTTCTGCCAAAATTCTCATGTCAGGTAGATGATATCCTTCATCTCCTGACCACTGGACTGAGATCTTCATTAAACACCAGATCCCGTGGTCAAAGCTTGCTCAATGGTCTTCCTTGAAACCTTGGGCTTTTCTAATTTTGGCAGTGTGGCTTTCACGAACTATATCTGTCTTGCTACAAAGACTGCTAAAGGCATGCAATGTGGGATTCTTAAATCATGCCACAGCTCATTCACCATTCATTCCTAATGAACTTGTTCAAAGATTTAAGAAAAGAGCTCATTCACCATGTTTTCAATGGGCTGTTTCGGTGTGTACTCCTCTCAGCCTTTATCAGCCTTGCCTGTTCCACCTTCTGTTGGGTGACAGCGCTTCTGCAATAGCTCTACTACTGCACTGCTCGCACCAGCACCACCGCCACAACCAGAGATACCACCTACTACCACAAAGCTTGGCAAATTGTCATACTCAATAAGATCTGAGATATTTTTCAGCCGTTTTGTATAACAAGCTTCTATTTTTTTTTAGGTTAGCCATATAATTTTACCGATGCGGGATCTGTAACTGGTTCATCTCTGACCAACTGACAAATAAAACACAAATTTCAGTCATAATTATTATTTTATCCATCCATACTGGTCATTTCAAATCAAATAACGCTTATTGCTATCTTAAGAATCACCTGAAAATGATAGTAAAACTGTGTAAAAACATGCATTATAAAGTGTGTCCCCAATAGTGCTTAAAATTAAGGTTTACATTATTCATAAGTAAGTTTGATGTTCATCCTTTTGCCATATAGCCAATGACAGGTATCTCCGAATTCACATTTAAAAACCCTGGTACCCTTTGCAAATTACCTTATATCACATAAACAGTGCCAGAAATGAGTTTCCCCAGCCAAAATCAGTACCAATTGATATGTCACTTAAGTTTGTAGCTCAAACGGTTCAAAAGTTGTAAAAACACCAATTTTAAAGATGGCGGCCAGCGGCCATCTTGGATTTGAGGGTCAAAATGGCCACGGATTCCCAAAACTATCCCAAAAATGAAATTCTTACCCTAAATTAAGCCAAATTAAGCTATTTATATATTTCTTTAGGTGAAATGGTCAAAAAGTTAGAAAATACCATAATTAGCATAATTTATGCTAAAAAAATGCAGCGTTCAACCCCTTAGCAAGTCTACTATATGCACTCAAGTGGCTTAGTTTAATTTGATTTACGTATCAGATTGCGGCAGATGCATAACAATTTAGAGAGAGTCGGACATATTTTGTGCAATGTTACCCTATTTTGGCCCAAAACATGGTGTTTTAGGTCTAAAAAGGAAGGTGCACAGGGCAATTCGTCGGCTGTATTCCATAGTGGCGTATAGTGATTTTTGGTCATTTTTTTAAAAATTGGCACAAATGTTTTTAATGATGTTCTCTTTCATTTTTTCTAAGTCTCATCAGTCATAATTAGCTAATTAATTATTAATTAATTAATTAAATGTGGCGTATAGTTACAAAGTGACATTTTGTGTATTCCATAGTGGCGTATCGACCATACGCCACTTTGTATACACATTATATAATTAAGAAATATCGGCAAAAATGAAAAACATTGTATGTCATAGTGGCGTACACGTATCGGACCTATACGCAACTATGGAATACAAACGACGAAAAGTAACGCCATAGGGATTACACGGCGACCGAGGTGGCGTAAGGTTAACGTTAGGTTAGGGTATTGCGTTTTATTTGTTTTCCATAGTGACGTATAGTTGTGTGCTTTTTATTTTCTGTTTGCCAGCAATAGTATGTATTTATTTCTTTTGAAAAATATATAACAATAAAATCTATTTAGTTTACAGAAATTTTACATCATTTACAAAATATAATGAATGTCTGATTTACACAACTCGATTTTAAATTGGCATTTCTTCAAACCCGATTTTCTCGAAAAGTTGTTGTTTATTCGCGGCGCCACACTATACGCCACTATGGAATACAGACGACGAATTGGGAGCGTGGCACATTTTGGGGCCCTGGGTCTGGGCCCATTTGGGCTCTGTACCCAGTAATATTTGACATTATGAGGCTCATATACCCATGTAAAGTGCTGAACCATGAACTGTTATTGATTTAAATTACTTTTTAAAAACATTTTAGGCCCCGGGGACCTGTAATATTTGACCTTTGGAACTCATGAATAGTTATTGAGAAACAACAGGCCCTTTGTATTGACATTTGATCTTGATATTGGGTATCCGGGCCAAAATTGGCAAAATTCATATCTAAGGGGAAAGACCTTCAGGCTTAAGTGCATCGGGGTCCTTTGTAGTTTGGGAGCCAGTTTTGATCATACGCTTATATAGAACATGGGGGCCCTGGACTCATACTAGATGACCTACTTGTATTTTGAGAATGTGTAATGCACCAATTCGTTGTCCTGATTCTATAGAAGTTGTATTCCCAAATATTAAATTTGGGCAGCTAGGGCCCTTGACCTTTGATCTCTTGCTGTGGTCAAAACGGGTAAAATTTAATTAAACTTTTCAAGAATCGTAAATGCAGGCATAAATAGAATGTCCTCTTGCATGCACAGGCATATATAACCTTTTCAGTACTATTCTACCCAGCGGACCTTTGAACCTTGCAGAAAACAATTAAAGCAAAAAAAAAAAAAAAAAAAAAAAAGCAAGGGGGGGGGCTTTGGCCAAAATAACAGGGGGGCCTTGACAGCACTTGCTGACAGCTTAAATCCGCCACTATGTATGGCCTTAATGTGATATAATTGTACACATAATATAATGATATAGATATTTGTCACATGTTTGTCAGTTCTCAAAATTTCAAAATAAAATAGTAATAATAGGAAACTGAAAGTTATGTGTCAGTGTATATAAAAATTGTCTTGTTTTCTTTCTGAAAAGGTTTTACATAAGAGACATAATATTTATGCGGCTGTAAGTTGCAGTCCCTGCCCCCCTCTGGATAGCGGGGACGTAATTTTGGAAACTGTTACAAACATGTAACAGTCCCGGCGGGGCGGGGAAATATTTTCTTGTACATCCCGGGCAAGTCCCTGCCCCATAACCCCGGGGCAACCGGCAGAAAAATCACAAAACATGAATTCTAAGATTCAAATTATTATATAAAAGAACCTGGATTCACCTGGTAAATGGATAGAACAGATCGGTGCTTTACGACCCTTTCGGACCCTGTATAGTTGAGAGTACTAGTATTCTTTTGTAATGTCCTGGGTAGATCACAGGCCCTTTAGTACAGGAACAGCCTGTAGACTCCGTGACCAAATCATAGAACAAAAGTTTGGGTCATTTTGGGATCTTTGATTGATTCTGAATAAGTTTAGCTTGGGCTCACCTCCTGAAACTTCCGGGCATTCTGGGGAAGGGTCAATCAAGGTCACATGGGGGTCACATTTTCAGAATGCTCCAATTATGTCAAGTAATATATCAAATTACTCGTATGGTCATGATGATTCCAAAAATATATAGTTTGTTATGCGTCAGACCTTTTCAAGAGGGCGCTATGACGAAAAATGTTCATAGGTCAACAAGTTGACAGGAGTTATAGGAGTTAATGCTTTTTGCTGTTTCAGTGTGCATATTCTCACCATTGATGGTTTGGTGAACTGTCATGTAACGTGGATGTAAGCGTGATCCTAAAAAATGCCTTTCACGGTGACCCAAACTATTTACAAGACCTCTTCTGCATTGAGGCTGGCCTTCCCTTTTAAAGGGAATTTTTATTGAAATCTGACCATAGTTAACGTCAATTTTTTTTTGGCGGTTTATCGTGTTAATCGTTGAGTCGCATTGTATTTGAATACATTGATTTATCGTGTGGTTTACCGAGCTCCCTGCACACATACTTTATCTTTACCTAGAACTGGCTCAGTTCCTCGGACAAATACTCACTACTCGGACAACGATTCCACTAGAGGAGGTTTTGGATGAGAAAATGGACATTTTGATGAGAAACGGCCAAAATGGTGAGAATTTAAATTTTCTCATTCTTTTGGATGAGAAACTTCATGGTGTGTGTGTCAATCATTATTGTCTTATTAAAACTGGTGAGAATTGCTAATCCCCGCTGAGCTCAAAATAAACATTATTTTCTCACCTTGAAGTTGAAAAAGATTTTTAAACAATTTTGTAAGGGTGCCCTAGGGGTTAAAAATAGCCTGACCAAAGTTACCCCGCATTTGGGGCAACTTTGGTCAGAGTATTACATCCCATGAAGAAAAAAAAATCAAAAAAATTGATCGTTGCTGTATATGCGCATGCTGTTATTTTTTGTGACATTTGACCCCTTGAAAAATTAATCAAGCACACATACATGCTCATAAATATCGATTTTTATTTTTTCTGAAAAAAATGTAAAAAAATGCTCATTTTTGTTGTCAGTCTCTCTTACTCACAGCATGGAAGAAAGAGATGAGAAGGAACCACAACGACTTCGATCGGCCAAGTTTTAATCCGCTTATCTATTGACGCATGAAAAGAAAAGCTATCAATGGTACTTACTTTCATGTATGATCCATTTACCGCTATCGATGCTTGGCGAAATCATTACTGGAAAAAAACTATAACAAACCCATCCAAGAACAAACAAACGCTACCCAGAAGTAAGATTATGGAATTTCACTGATGCTCTGAACATGTATAGTAGCTTTGTTTTGGGATCTACAGTCAAACTGTTTTCTTGATCGTGTTGGGTAGAAAATGTCCTTTAAAAAAATCGAAAAGGTCATCAAAATCGGCCGTTTTTTTGCCGAGTTTCATTTTAGCAAATAAGGTAAGATTTTGGTGACTTTTTCGATGAAAAATAGATGCAAAATGTTCTTAAATAATGTACAATGTTCCGGTTGAGTCCGGTACATGAAACCTGTTTAATTTTATAGTTTATATGTGTATAATCGTAACTAGCTAACTCGTTTCAGTGCCAAAGACTGCCAAATCTGAGAAAAAAGTCATCAAAGTTCGGGAAAATTGGGCGAAATGGAAGAAAAGATGTAGGCCATCAATGACCGATGATCACGTCACCAGAGAAAATCCTATAGAGTGCTTGCACGGAAGGTCATTAGTTCAAATCATCCTTCAGACACGCTCCAGAAGACATGCAAATACATGGAGTACAATACCAATCACCTATTTAACGCGGGGTATTGATCAAAGTAAATCCTCATGAATAACAATGTCAATTAAATGTCGGTAAAGGGAGTGGACAAAGTGAATGCGTTCGTTGTGGTTCCTTCTTATCTCTTTCTTCCATGCTCACAGTGAGGCTATGCAATATGATTAGGGGGAAACTATTCCAGAATGAGTATGTAAATTAATGGAACAGCCATTTCAGAGGGAGTATGTAAATTAAACGGAACAGCCTTTTTGGGGCCATTTCAGAGGGAGTATGTAAATTAAATGGAACAGCCAATGGGTATGTAATTTAACTGGAACAGCCTTAACGCTTCACGCTGGTATTTCCAATTATTATATTATAATACGGATATGTCTGTTTAGTCCTACGTGTGTGGGGTGGGTGGGTAATGTGGGTGTTAGTAACAATATAACTCTCAGGTGCTACTGTGTACAAATTCTGAGCCCAGAAGCTGCTTTATTTGATGAAAAACAGTCGGCCCTTTGTTTTAACACTTGGGGCCCTGGGGCCCATAATATTTGACCTGAGGCCCATGGACATATGTTGAAGTTTAATTCTCTAGTGCTATCAGTAGACTCAAGCTGGGCACTGTAGCTGCTTTATTTACTGAGTAACGGCCGGCCCTATGTTTTAGCGTTTGGGGCCCTGGGGCCCATATAATGTAATATATGGGGCTCATATGTACATATAACAATGTAATTTTCAGGTGCAATCTGTGTACTAACTCTGAGCCCTAAAGCTGCTTTATTTGATGAGAAATGGCCGGCCTTTTGTTTTAACATTTGGGGCCCTGGGGCCCATAATATTTGACTTATGAGGCTCATGTACATATGTTGAAGTATAATTCTCTAGTTCTATCAGTAGACTCAAGCTGGGCATTGTAGCTGCTTAATTTACAGAGTTACGGCCGGCCCTATGTTTTAGAGTTTGGGGCCCTGAGGCCCATATTATATGACATATGGGGGTCATATATACACAGGACAATATAATACTAAAAGACCTATCTGTGTACTAAATCTGAGCCCTGTAGCTTCCTTATTTGCTGAGAAACGGCCGGCCCTTTGTTTTAGCGTTTGGGGCCCTGGGGCCCATATAATGTAATATATGGGGCTCATATGTACATATAACAATGTAATTTTCAGGTGCAATCTGTGTACTAACTCTGAGCCCTAAAGCTGCTTTATTTGATGAGAAATGGCCGGCCTTTTGTTTTAACATTTAGGGCCCTGGGGCTCATAATATTTGACTTATGAGGCTCATGTACATATGTTGAAGTATAATTCTCTAGTTCTATCAGTAGACTCAAGCTGGGCATTGTAGCTGCTTAATTGACAGAGTAACGGCCGGCCCTATGTTTTAGCGTTTGGGGCCCTGAGGCCCATATTATATGACATATGGGGTCATATATACACAGGACAATATAATACTAAAAGACCTATCTGTGTACTAAATCTGAGCCCTGTAGCTTCCTTATTTGCTGAGAAACGGCCGGCCTTTTTGTTTTAGCGTTTGGGGCCCTGGGGCCCATATAATGTAATATATGGGGCTCATATGTACATATAACAATGTAATTTTCAGGTGCAATCTGTGTACTAACTCTGAGCCCTAAAGCTGCTTTATTTGATGAGAAATGGCCGGCCTTTTGTTTTAACATTTGGGGCCCTGGGGCCCATAATATTTGACTTATGAGGCTCATGTACATATGTTGAAGTATAATTCTCTAGTTCTATCAGTAGACTCAAGCTGGGCATTGTAGCTGCTTAATTTACAGAGTAACGGCCGGCCCTATGTTTTAGCGTTTGGGGCCCTGAGGCCCATATTATATGACATATGGGGGTCATATATACACAGGACAATATAATACTAAAAGACCAAACTGTGTACCAAATCTGAGCCCTGTAGCTTCCTTATTTCCTGAGAAACGGCCGGCCCTTTGTTTTAACATTTGGGCCCCTGGGGCCCATAGCTTTGTACAGCTGGGGCCAAAATGGGCAAAAGGCACATCTACAACTTAGGGCCCATACATATGCCACATATGAGCCCTAGTGATCTTGTACTTTTAGAGCTAGGCTTGTCAATCTGTAATCTGTTGCACCATATTTTAACATTTGGGCCCCTGGGGCCCATAATATATAACATATGGGGCTCTTGTATATTTGTAAACATAGAGTGCCCCTAAGGCTATCAGTGTACCAACTCAGGGCCCTGAGGCTTCTTCATTTGATGAGAAACGGCGTGCTTTGTATTTTCACATTTGGGCCCCTGGGGCCCGTGACCTTGACCTCTGGGGCCAAGATGGGCAAAAGGCACTTCTACAGGGTAGGGCCCATAAGTGTACCACATATGGGCCCCAGGACCTTTGTAGTTTTAGCGCTAGCCTTGACAGAATGATGTGTTTGATGGAGAAGGAGGAGAAGGAGGAGAAGGAGAAACCACAGGATAACAATATACCAGATTGACTCAACTTACTCTGATTATTACAAATAACATGATCAAGCCCTGTTGCGGAATTAGGACCAAATCTGGTAGGTTGAAATATATGTTGGCTAAAACCATGTAGTTTTAACATATTTTCATATTTAATATAAAGACTTTCCTTGTTTACACTATCAAGGTTCATGTCACCCATTATATAGATCTCAGAGTCAATTGGGAGCTTTGAAATAACCTCCTCAAGCCTATCAATAAATATGGTTTTTTTCTCACCATAACAACAACTAACTAAAATAGGCTTGGTTCTGGGAAGCAAAATTTCGGCCCAAATTGCTTCAAGGTTTTTCAGATCTAAATCGGGCCTAGGATTGAACGCCAAACTTGAGTGAAAGTAAATAAGCACCACCACCGTTTCTGTTGCGATCTTTTCTGAAAACAGAGAACTCAGGAATACTGATCTCATTATCACTAACAGTGTGGTCTAGCCAAGTTTCTGTGATCATAATTACTTTGGCTCTACTTTTACTTGCAAATATTTTAATTTCACTCATTTTGGGCAAGAGAGACCGTGTATTTAAATGCAAAAAGTGGATACCCTTATTGTAAAAAGGTTCATATATATCATCAGCTTCATTGGTATCATAATCTGTATGACGACGATTTCTGGCCGTTGGACGGTTGCCTGAATTAGCAGACGGGTTTTGCATAGGACCAGGATTTTCCTGTACATCGTTACTTAATATTATAACCCTATGCAATTGGTACGAACTTGTAGAATTTGTGTAATATGAGACGGGCTTATGTAAATAACCCTTAGCTATAATACCGTTCTTGAAAGTTCTTGAACCTAAAGTCGCCCCGAGTGGTTTAAATTGTTCGTCGAAAATCCGAGTGCCACGCTGCCGGCCGGATTCCATGTTAACCTGCTGTACAGTAAATAGTTGAGAGAAGCGCCGAATCTTTCGTCGAAGCTTTTGCCGACCGTTACGTTCGTAGCGCCGGTCGAGGGGAAGTGAAGAACGGTCCGTCCTCTGTTTCTCGGCGTCCGAAACTCGACCATGTCGTCGCGAAGTTTCGATCCACGCATGTGTATCGAAAACGCGGACGACGGTAAAGGGGTGGGGCCTCCGTAGTGGGCGACGTTTTGAGAAGAGACGATGTTGACCACCCAAAATATCATTTTAGCCCGTCCGTCGCTAGATTCCACCCCGACCCACCGGTCGCGGCTCATTCTCGCGTCGTATGTTCCAGTCGCGAATTTTCAGGTGGTTTTTATCCGTCGGGACTGCGCGTCCAGGGAAGGACGACGCGATCAAGCCTCGTTCCGAAGAATTGGCTACGAATATCAGCAGGTCGACGGGCTCGTCAGGGTCGAGCGACGGTTCGAACAGTTGGTACGCCCTGCGCAGGGCTCGATTCAACAGGCGAGCGGCGAGCGTCTCGCCATACCTCGGTTTGACGTACAACCGTTCGACGTAGATTCGTTTTGGCAGGTCCAGTTTACGACGGAAAGAGACGGATCCCAAGCGGCAGTGGACGCTTTCCGAGGGACGGTCCGGCACTTCGTCGGCGTCGTCCGTGGGCAAGCGACACGAGACGTGCACCACGATCGTACCTCGCATGGTTTCGTCGCCATCGTCGTCCCCGAATACAGTCGGCACCTGCACTTCGACGCCGAGGAAACGTTCGCGGTCGTCTACTCGATCGGCGTTCCGTTCTTGCATCGAGTAACCGTCGCCGTTTCGAAATTGCGGCAATGGGTGGATCATCGACGCCACAGTGTCGATCACTTCGGATCCGAACGAGGAAACTGCCCAGTCCAGATCGCCCTGTTCGTCCTCGTTGACGACGGCCAGAGACTGCACTACGCAGGGTTCGTCGTTGACGAAGAACTCCCAATAATCGAGTTCGTCGTAGAGCAGACCCCCTCGAAGACGATTCACGTATCGACACAATTCCACCGCCGTCCGTTTGCAGCTCCGTCGAGCCTCTTCATTCTCACCCGCCCGAAGCATGTCTTCGGCAAAGCCAAATTCGAAGACGTCGGGAAGAGGGAGCGGAAAACCCGGGGCGTGTACGATCACCATACCCAGTGAGTAGACGTCGTACCAACTCGCGGTCGCCCAGGTACACGAATCCGCCGCGTGGCCGGGGGCCACGGATCGAGGCGATGCACGACGTCGTTTTTTTTCGCGCATTCTGACGACAGAAACGCGTCGGGTGGACCTCGCAGGGTACCGACTGCCGCGGCACGTCTTGTAATGGATTCAAGGGTTGATGATCCGGTAGAAATACGGGTAAGGAGAACGTCGGGTGGACTTCGCAGGGTACCGACTGCCGCGGCACGTCTTCTAATGGATTCAAGGGTTGATGATCCGGTAGAAATACGAGGAAGGAGAACGTCGACTGTCCGAAGTCGACCAGGCGAAACCGGTCTGACGGACGATCGTACGTAACGTTCGCCGATGAGACGTCGCAGTGGTAAACGCCGTTGTAGTGGAGGAATTCCAACGCTCGCAGACCCTGTTCGAGCAGTGTCTTGACGGGTAGACTTTCCTCGTGACGAAGCCACTGGTAGACGGAATGACCCGTGTGCGTCATGACCAATTCTCGGACTAACGCAACGCGTCGCTTCGTACCGTCGCCGTAGGTGTCGAAGGTGGCTCTCGTAAGGAGCGGAACGAATTTTCCGGAAACGTCCGAAACGTTCAATCTTCTCAGCAGTAAAACATCTTTGCACCCGTCCGTGTGAGCCTCGTCCAAGTCATCCGGGCACGGTTGTTTGATGTATATAGAATTGGTTTCATTATTAACTAAATGCAAACTATAGATGGCGCTATTTATCCTAAATCATATTTCTTTCTTTGCAAGGGGTAGATGATTAATACTGCCATTAAAATAGCTGGAATAGGTGAAACAAGCAACAAGGGAATTTTATAAACATGTTTTATCAAACAATTAAAGGAATTATTTGTATTAAAAGCTTGAAAGCGTAATAGCGGCACCAATTTTGAAAAATAGTGAAAATTAAAGTTGAGAACGACTCAAAAGCATCTGTATACATTAACATGATATGGCTTTTAGCTATTTAAGCCTAAAATTTGGTTGTACATGATGATTTGTTTGAAAAACTAATAAATGATTCAATCAAACAACCGTGCGGGCCACACAGCTTACTTTCGAGTTGGTTAGGCGTGGCTCTTCGGAGGGTCTTTTTCACGCGGCGACCGTCTTTCAATCATTCCACTTTACCGAAAGAACCCGAGGCGACAAAGTATTGATGCAGAGCGTTCATCTTTACGCTTGACAGTCTTTTCGATTTCCCTCCGTCGTCCGCGAACGCGTACTTTCGCTCTCGGCAGTGCACCCACGGCGGATTCGAGGTCCGCCGTTTCTTCTTCGGCGAGAATTCCGCGGGCGTAGTCGGCATATTCGTCGCCCGTGGTCGCTCCTTCTCTGCGTCGTTCACCTCCGTTATTTTTCGAGGGTCGACGTCCACGCGTTCGACGGAACGACGATGTCCGATTTTGGAACGTCCAGTATTTCGCTGAGAAAATTCACCCGCCTCCCCGGAACGACTAACGACTAAGGACGGGTAGTATGTCGCTTATATCCTCTTTGCGCTTCCGCGTGTGTGGTTTCAACGGAATTAACGTCGCCCGTATCCATTTTTTCAGAACGACGTCTACTAGAAAATGCTGCCAGTAGCAAGCGCAGGCGTCGATGACTTTTTGCAACGACTCTCGCGAAGCCGCCGCGGGAAAGCCCTATCGTTTCGAGACAACGACGTCAACGGCGTCAGGACACCGTACCCAGTAGGACGTTTTTTGCGTGATGATTGAACTCCTCTTTAACGCTGTCGATATCGATGGGCTTCACGTCCAGTCGGTGTCCTTCGACGCTGTAAATATCGTCCGTTCCTTCTCCGATCTTATATACCAGCTGTTCGGTCAAAATTCGTCCAGCACCGCGTCGACGCCATTCAACCTCCCGTCTTTCGTTCCTTTCAGATCAGTAAGCATCTCACGTTGCCACTGCCGCCTCGCCTCGAACGCGGTTTAGTTCCTCGATCAGCCTTTCGTTGCTGTTAGCGGCCGCGACGAATTCGCCCCCGAAATTCAAATCGGACTTCGGCACGGCGGTTCTCTGCGTCGGTACGTTTAACGCACCGTCCGACGTCCACGCGGACGTCCTGGCGGGCAGTAAGGCTTCTACGGCGTAGCCGGTAACCTTGTTTTTCCTACTTTCAAAACTCGACCGCATCTTTCTCTCTTCGAGATCGGCGTCGGGACGCTTGCAGGCAATCAGGACGGAAGGCGCGGCGTTCCTGGCGCTAATTATTTGGCAGCGCCGCAGTATTTCTAAATAGCGAGCGTTGGAGTATAGGTGAGCCACGGCGCTACGAACCATCCCGTTCACGTCCGGACGATCGATAAAATATATGTCGTACTCTTCCGCTCCCAAGCCCCTCGCGTAGAATCGCCCCGCCTCGTCTCGAAACACGATGTACTCATCCTCGTCCACCGCGCGAGGAAAAGTGCATTTCGGCGGTCGGATCTTCCTCTCCGCGGCTCCTCGACGCCGGCGCGTACTTAACGACTACGAACCCGTAGATCCAGAGCGATCTGACCGCATCGCGGATAAAAAGTTGCAACCTCCCTTCGAGCGCCTCGCCGAAATAGCGGATTATGTCCGTCACGGACCGATGCCTGGAGACCGAAGCCCCGATCGTCGATATCTCCTCTTCCAGACCGTTTTCAAACATTCTTTTCGGCGACGACACTTCGCCGATAACCCGCGTAAGAACGCTTCGACAGACCGGATAATTTTCAAATATTTCGCGCAATTCCGACATGAAATCTTCCCGTAAGGTGAACACGCGCTGAACGCCTTTTTTTTTCATTTCCTTCGAGATTGTTTCTCGCGCCGCCTTCTTTCCCACCTCCACGAAATGCGAAATACGCTCATAATTTTGAGGGATCCCTTGGGTGTTTTTTATTTGTTTGTTTTTTCGTTTCGTTGCGATTTGAGTTTGTTAGTGGGGATGCGTTCGTGTTTAGCGCGGTAGTTTCACGTTTTACTCGTTAATATTAGCGGGTGTAACGATACGCTCGCGAAATAACATGCGCCCCTCTCCGGTCATATTCGTTCTAATTCTAACGACGCTGCTCCATATTCGGAATGTTAGCTCGCAGAAAACACGAGGTAAAGTTACTGCCGTGTATCTGACGTCTCGCGACGCGGCCACGGCTTCTTCGAAACTCGACATCGAGCCCTTGAGCGCGAGTTACCGCGTGGAACTACCGTCTCGAAGATGTTACGCTTGCGAACAACGATGGCGAGAATGACGGCGGCAAAAAGAGCCGCGTTCGAAGAAGGCATAGCCGACGTGGAAAAATCGCTGAAGAACAGCTTTCCCGCCGCGTAAAAAACGATCCTCGACGAGTCTTCGGTGTGTTTTAGAATAAGAATTCCTTCGGAGCGAATCGACCTAAGTCGTATCTGGCAACTATGTAAAAACGCGGATGAAAGTCATGGGTGCCGAAGCTTTTGACGCTCACTCGTCACGAAGCGGACGCGGCTCCGGAAATGCAAGTC
The DNA here is from genome assembly GCF_039555335.1 of Amphiura filiformis. Lineage (NCBI taxonomy): Eukaryota > Metazoa > Echinodermata > Ophiuroidea > Amphilepidida > Amphiuridae > Amphiura > Amphiura filiformis. Next base: position 27,630,600 of record NC_092637.1, read on the forward strand.
AATGTGGTGTTTGATTTTGACCGGACGGCGGCGGATACGAACGACGAGGCGAGGAATGACGCGCGTCGCGTCATTCCGGATAGAGCCCCAACCGGTTTGGAGCGGATTTTGGAGAGCGAGTCCGATTACTCCGTATTTCGTCTACCCGGATGCGACATGCTAAAATGTTTTTGTCGGCTGGACGAGGACGGCGTGCTGGACGTCGGTGAGTTGCTAAACGAAACCGATAAGCTGTGGGTTTCTCGTTGCAGAAACGTTTCTCTTTTCGGAAACGCCGAGGTTTCGCCAAAAATGCAGACAATATATGTCATACTGGAATCGGAGTTGGGTGCGGACGATGGTTCTGACGATGATCGCATCGACGACGACGATGTCGAGAACGCCGCCCAAGCGTCGTTGACGACGATGATCGAAGCCGATGACGCGACCGAAAGCGATACGTCGGACGTAAAGCGGACGAGGACCGTCGTAGACGAGCCCGCGGGGCCCACCTACAAAGCCGCCGAGGCCGACCGCTCGTTCCTAAGGAAATACGGCAATATATCGCTGGCGATGGCGTTGGCGGGCCTAACAACCCGGGTTCTTCACTACGCAACGGTGGTAACGCAGCGTGTTTCTTAGAGCGAGGGTTACACGTTGGACGCCATTTCTTTGGCGATCTTGCGCACTTCGTCGCACACCGTTTTTAAATTGTTTAGGCACCGCGAAGATACGTCCGAATCCCAGTCGATTTCGCCGCGTTCGTTCCATATTTTTCGCACAAACGTAGCCTGCAAACAGAGAAACATGAATAGTTGTTGCTCGCATATCTCTTTGTAAGAAGGCGTCCGGTGAAGGTGAAAGTGCCTCAGAACCTCTTCTCTGGTGAGGTTCTCGAACGTCGGCCCTCCGCACTCCGTGTCCGGAAGCGACTACTCGATCGATCGCAGGATGCGGATAACGTCGATAGCGGAATTTTCCGCGGGTCTAAACGGGCAATGGGAAAATATATTTTCGGTGTGAACTAGGACGTTGTATTTCGGAGAGTCGGGATCGATCAAAGCCGTTTTTTTCTGCTCGTCGTCGATAGAATAGTTGCACAAAAGGCACTCTTTCTCGATATTCCGGACGCGACCACCGCTTTCGGCAACCTCCGAGGCGGACATGCTTTTTTTGTTTTTTCTCAAAACGTTACGACTCGACGGGACTACGACATCTCCTCGACGATCGTCGTAAATAGAGCCGGTCTACGCGATAGTTTCGCTATCCGTTAAGCGATATAAAATCGGAGAGCGGAGTCGCCATTAGTCACACGTCGTTACGTCGCGTTCCTTGATGGCCGCGTCGGAGCCGTCTCCGCTGGGGCGGGCCTTCCTGAATGATCTTCAGATAGAATACCGAAATGAGAACAATTCAATCAACTACCTTCGAATTTATTTGTGACCCATGGGCACGACATACCAAAACCAGCAAGCGTGACCAAATCCTCATGCCATTGAAAGGATAGAAACTCTGTAGATAAATATCATCAAATTTAAGTATTAATTGAAAAGCAAAATTATTACACATGGGAGGATTCCCAAATTGTAATAATTATGTTATAAAAACAACATTTTGAAAGTATTTTTCGATGGAAAGAAATATTTATCGACGGAAACGTTTACAATATAATCACAAAGTTGAACAAAATAGACAATTTTGCTGAACAGTCTCCTGTTGTTTACCGCCTTTACATTCAAATGTACAGAAAGACCACCCGCTATGTAGAAGGTCACTTCGACACTTACTGTCTACAAGCTGGTATGGTAGCGTGGAGGTGGTCACGTGCGTTTGTTTTTTGTTTTTGTTTGTTTTATTTCTTCTTTAACCTGGGACACTCAATCAGTTGAAAACACAATTAATCATCTGTTCTTCCTTGAGGCCCAGGGATAAATACAACATTTACATAACATAATTATCAAGGTTTAAAAAATATTACAAACATTCAAATACACAATAAAATTAATAAATACGTATTTATTAATTCGTATTCATTAATATAATCCGTCGGTCGCAACACATAGTGGCGTACTGTGATTTTGGTCAATTTTATAAAATTTGGCCCAACGGTTTTATATATCAAGTTATTCAAGTATACCAAGTTAGAAAGCTCAACTATACTTAATTAATAAATAACGTTAATTAAGTAATTGACTTATGTAAACAATCCCGTAAGAATCCAATATCTTCCGTTTCACAAACTGACGTACGATCATCATACGCCATTATGTAAAACGGCGAAAATCGGATTTGATGACATTTAGGCACATCATCCGTCAATAATGTGGCGTACGCTTCAGAAACCAGCCGAAACCCCCCAAATCTTCCGTTTCACATAGTGGCGTACGTGCGACTTACGCTTCAAAAACCTGCTGAAACCTCCAAATCTTCCGTTTCACATAGTGGTGTATAAGTTTAAAGCTAGATATATCATGTAAAAGTTATTCCTTTTTAACTATTTAAGTAACAGTATAATAGTTTAATCCTTTAACTTCAATTTTAAATGTAATCGGTCCACTAAGAGATAATATTGGAGGAGTACTGACTATTTTATTAGTAGCATATCCTTCAAACGCGTTTTTCTCGGAAATATATTTTGCGTTTGTCCTGCACGTACGCCACTATGTGTTGCGACCGACGAATCGATACATACTGTCAATATAAACAAGAAACACTTAGCACATGGTGGTTTTACTGCGCTGTTAAAGTCATAAACTTGAGCACTTATCCAGAATGTGTGTGAAAGTTGTGATATAGCGACTGTTGGGGTGCAATTCAAACTGATGATACCTAGCTGTGACCCGCTCTGACGCATTTTGGACATTTATGATTTGAATAAAAATGTAAGCACTGGACAATAAGCTTTAAAATGATACCAAAATTATATAAATAGCATCAATACCTTTCAAGGTATGGATAATTTAGTAAATAATACCTTGATATTTTGCCAAATTGCTATTCTAAGTAATGGGTCTATTAGTATCCTGCCTTACACAGGATTGAATAGAGATTATCATAGTTCAACTGTTATTCATTGATTAAATAAACCTCTTTTTAATAAGTACTTTCAAAGATTTGAAAGTCCACTTAGTCCCACAGTCAAATACCATGAAATAAAGAATTCCAAAGTTTGATTTTTTTTATGGGAATGTCATCTTTAAAGGCCTATAATATAAGATCTAGTGTGGAGAATACAGTTACAACGTTCAAGTACAATATCACTTCATCAATTATTGTGGGTATTATTTATTTATTTATTTATTTATTTATTATTTTTTAATTATTAAGGTATAAAATAATCCAGACAGCAATTTTCAGCGTTTCTCGGGCACTGGCCCATCAAATAGAAGAACACACGTTCATTTGGGGGTAAAATAGTCTGAAATTGAAAGTTTTCAGGAACAAGATATGCTTGTCCCCGACCACATATTTTAATGCTTCCGCCGCGGGGCCGTCACTACCTGTTTAGAGGGCTAATCGTTTAGGCTATAATACTAAGCTGCTATAGTACTACCACTGGAGGCGCGTCGTATTGCCAATATTGAGAATTCCTCTACCTGCTTGTGTATTCTTAGAAAAACTTCCCCTTATACCTTATTTTGAAGGGGTAAAATAGGGGGATGAGGATGTCAATTGTGTCACACGGATTTATTTATTCATAACTTAGGGTCGGTTATATTAGAACGTTGTCGCTGAAAATTAGATCAGTTTGTATATAGTGAATTCCACATCGTCAGCAGTAATCTCCAAACTTCACTGTCAAAATAACAAGGTGGTGCACTTTCTATTAGCGTCTGTCACTTTGGCAAGCGTGGTCAGGACTATAGACACTACAGGGCTCTGACTGAACGTGGTTGATTATCGTTTGTATTCTACGTAAAATTATATTACTCAAACCCAATACTGATCTGAATATTTCTCTGTTTCTATCGCAAAAATAAGTGCTGATGTCTATGTCTGAGCAGATCTTTAAACAGTATACTTCAACTATATTTATAAATACGCACGTGACCACCTCCGCGCTGCCATAACAGCTTGTAGACAGTAAGGCTCGAAGTGACCGTCTATACATAGCGGGTGGTCTTCCTGTACATATGAATGCATAGGCGGTAAACAACGCGAGACTGTGCTGCTAGATTATTTAGTTTGTTCAACTTTGTAATTCGTCGGTCGCAATACATAGTGGCGTACGTGCAGGACAAACACGAAATACATTTCCGAGAAAAACGCGTTTGAAGGATATGCTACTAATACAATAGTCAGTACTTCTCCAATATTACCTCTCAGTGGACCGATTACATTTGAAATTGCAGTTAAAGGATTAAGCTATTAAACTGTAACTTAAATAGTTAAACAGGAATACATTTTACATGATATATCTAGCTCTAAAGTTATACGCCACTATGTGAAACGGAAGATTTGGGGGTTTCGGCGGAGTTTTGAAGCGTAAGTCGCACGTACGCCACTATGTGAAACGGAAGATTTGGGGGTTTCGGCTGGTTTCTGAAGCGTACGCCACATTATTGAGGATGATGTGCCTAAATGTCATCAAATCCGATTTTCGCCGTTTCACATAATGGCGTATGTTGATCGTACGTCAGTTTGTGAAACGGAAGATATTGGATTCTTAAGGGATTGTTAACATAAGTCAATTAATTAATTAACGTTATTTATTAATTAAGTATAGTTGAGCTTTCATACTTGGTATGCTTGAAGAACTTGATATATAAAACCGTTGGGCCAAATTTCATAAAATTGACCAAAATCACCGTACGCCACTATGTGTTGCGACCGACGAATTATATTGTAAACGTTTCCGTCGATAAATATTTTTTCCGTCGGCAAATACTTTCAAAATGTTGTTTTTGATAACATTACAAATTCGGAATCCCCGGTGTGTAATATTTTTGCTATTCAATTAATGCTTGAATTTGATGATATATATGCAAAGAGTTCATATCCTTTCCAATGGCATGAGGGTTTGGTCCGGCTTGCTGGTCTTGGTATGTCGTGCCCATAGGTCACGTGCGTATTTATAAACACGTATTTATAAATATAGTCGAAACTAGCTGTTAAGGGGATTGATCAAATCGAGAGCCTCATCCGTCACATAAATGTCATCAAAATTCAAAAGAAAGCTTATTATGTTGCTTATAATTTCAGTGAACTTTTAGGCCTGAAAGTTATGAACGAAATAGTGATATCCTCGTACCCACATGGTGGTTACTACTCGTATTTTTCTGTGAGTCGTTGAGATATATAGCCTACAGTTCAAAAGGATTTAGTGTTTGCATTTACTGTTCACATATCTGCCAACTTATTCTTTACCAGAATAACGCAACACTTCCAATTGCCACTTGACCGAGTCTATAATTAGTATAGCGATCCCCCAATCCAAAGTGGCGCTGTTCATGCTTTAGCTTCAAGAAGAAAGTTATACTATTTGATTACGACGCGATTGTATAATTTAGCTTCTCTAACCTTTAAGGGAGGTGTAATGAGCGTGAACCTGGTTTGGATGTAACAGACACAGCCACCAGAAAAGGACCAGCTCAGATCGCGCGCCAAATAAGTTTGCAGTCCAGAAATTTCATTTTTTTCTCAGCCTTGCAAAAAATAGGCAGAGGTGGGAATCGAACCCGGGACCTCGGTGTTGTAAAACCTACTGCGTTACCACTGAGCCAACTGACAATCAGCTATGAGAAGTTTGATAGTAGTCCTTGATATTGCTGAATAGAATAAATCAATACTGATAGGTCTATTTATCTAATGTACGATGTTATTCAAATTGGCCTATAAACTAGGAATATAATGTGAAATGACTATCAATCGATCAATCAATCAAGTTGTCAAGTTATCAACAATCAATAATAAACCGACGTAGGCCTATCATGGAATATTACTAACTAGGCCTACTAACTAATATACCAAATAAATAAAATAAATAAATAAGTCAGTAAATAAATAAATAGGCATAGGCCTAAATAAATAAATAAATACATAATGCAGAATGCAGTTAGTATTTTAGTTGCAAAATTCCAAACATTATATTCACACATTCTATTATAATTTTCTGCTATACACGCAAAGGACCTGTGCCTTTAATATGTCCGCGCCGAATCAATAATGAGTCTTTCACCATGCTCACACACCATGTTAAACTATTGTATCCCTGCAAGTATTATCTACTGACCAAGTCCTAACACCTCAATGAAATGGATGCTATAACGTACCCAATCAAGCGAACATATCAAGGTCATATCAGGGCGTTATACAAAGAATGGTCAAAGGTCAACGTTTCCAAAGAAGTATAGTAATAGATGTAGACACAAGCTTTCGTGCGGGAAACATAAACACATAGTCGTCAGTCGTGTGGTTTTTATGAGATTTGATACGGCGCTGAAGTCTATTGGCTGTCCCAAAATCAGTACCAGACCCGGTTTCCAGACGGCAATGTGTGTGTTGTTACAAGGAATGCAAACTCATTTTATCAATGAGTGAACCACATAGAGGAATACGACATCTATCGTGAGCCAATCTGCATTCTGTTGCCTGCAAATGTCGACGATCAGGTAAAAATTCTAAAAGCAGCGTGACTAGATATTTGCGTTAATTTCATGATAAGTGTAAAACGCATTGAAAACGCCAAATTGCAGTCATAAAATATATAATATTAGTAAATCACCCAATCGAATGTTAACGTAGGTATGTGGAAAAGAACTGCAATAACAATAACAAACTATGTGCCCAAAGAGTTGTCTTTGGCATGTCGTTTTTTTTGAAATATGACCAAAAATCGTCGGCTGTATTCCATAGTGGCGTATAGTGATTTTTGGTCATTTTTTTGAAAATTGGCACATATGTCTTTAATGATGTGCTCTTTCATTTTGTCTAGGTCGCATCAGTCATAATGAGCTAATTAATTAGTAATTGATTAATTAAATGTGGCGTATAGTTACAAAGTGACATTTTTCGTATTCCATAGTGGCGTATCGACCATACGCCACTTTTTTTTTTTTTTTTATAATTATGAAATATCGGCAAAAATTAAAAACATCGTATGTCATAGTGGCGTACGCGTATCGGACCTATACGCCACTATGGAATACGATGTTTTTCATTTTTGCCGATATTTCATAATTATAAAATGTGTATAAAAAGTGGCGTATGGTAGATACGCCACTATGGAATACGAAAAAGGTTAGGGTATTGCGTTTTGTTCGTTTTCCATAGTGACGTATAGTTTTATTGTCAGTTTGCCAGCAAAAGTATGTATTTATTTCTTTTGAAAAATATATAACAATAAAATCTATTTCGTTTACTACAGAAATTTCATATCATTTACAAAATATAATGAATGTCTGATTTACACAACTCGATTTTAAATTGGCATTTCTTCAAACCCGATTTTCTCGAAAAGTTGTTTATTCGCGGCGCCCCACTATACGCCACTATGGAATACGGACGACGAAATATCCAATTTTGGAAAAACGCCCCAAAATTTAAAACAAACACGAACCTTCCAAAATAAATATATATTAGCACTCGGCGGCCCAGTCACTACCTGCCGCTGTGATTTGAGGTAACTCATTGCTTCCCCTCTCCAGATACCGGAACTTCAAGGTCGCTCATACCCCAGCCCTTAACTCCACTCTTTACAATTTATTGGTAGCTTTACTATACACAACTGAAATTGAATACACCACCGATTGATGTGTTGCTGCGTTCATTCCAAGAACATCATTTCGGTGAATAAGTTGATGAATATATTGCAGTCACCCACGCAACATGTACACCACTCTATTGCAGAATTTTTGGAAGAAATAATAACTTGGTATTGCATGTACCAGAGATATGAGTATCATTATGACGTTTGCCCTATATTTCTAAATAGTAGAACTTATCTTGTATATACAGGCGTAAGTGGTATGGTAGCAAATAAATAATCATGGGTTATCGTCGCGAGTATAGAATAGTGAACACAGGAGTAGACACATTTTTGGAATGAAATTGACGAATCCGAACCAGATGTATCTTCTTGGTTATATTTATGAGAGTGAAATATTGCATATCTGCTCATCAGAATCTCTGTAATTATGTTGAGCCGTCAAGTTCCCCTGAAGTGAAAATAAACATTGATGGGGACATCGCTACGTATCAATGGTTGTTCATATTATTGCCCGGTGTTACTGTTAACATGGTGAATGGAATAAGGCGTATAAAACATCGACAAACATCGACACCTGGCATCGACAAGTCTTCATATCGTCACCAACATCAGGTAGACACCAGTACCCAACCATGACAACGCGGAAATAAAACTCTTACAGAGTCCCGTCATGTGCACACTGAGTGGTAAATGACACACAGTGGAGTCGTATGGTACTTTGCAGCCAATCAGCAATTAGCACGCTTTTGTAACAGAGAGGAGGGGAATATCCGGGAAGAATATTGACTACTATATAGGCATATTATACTTAATATGAATGCGGTTTTACTGTGTTGACAACTCCGGAGTTCTGTTTATCAAAGACTATTTTGAAAAGTTCAACTGTGGAATATTATCTCCGGAATTTTATCTTCTTACCTAAACATGAATCGGGATCATCTTGTGTTGTTTTTATTAGTCTTTATTCTTCACGTGGCTCTGTCATCCTGCCAAAGTAAGTTATAATTTAACTACATGCCTGTTTAGAGGGCTTAGTGTTTAAATAGTGTTAGGCTAACACTTAAAGCTGTTAGTACCTCTTAAAGGTACGACCGTAGGTTAGTGCCCGTGTGTACAAACACGGTAAGATAGCTTAAGATTGACTGACTTAAAAAACCTATTGAAGTGGTAGCGTGCTAACACTATGCGATCAGCCGATCACTCAGTGTTAGTTGTCGTGTAGACATACGGCAAATATTCGGCAATATGCCCTAACAATAAACTTCACCATAACCTACAATCTAAGTACTATTATTCTAACCCTAAACTTAACCCTAACCCTATATCAAAACATAATCCTGGCTCTCTGGCACTATCTCTATCCCACACACAAACCCCAATGTTAACATTAAGCGTAACCTTAACACTAACCATAATCTTAACCCTAATTCTAACCTAAAATACCATAAACACTGACTTAATCATTTTCTGACTAATATAATGACCCTTGGGCAAATGGACAAATTCTAAAACTTCTGTTCGGGTTGTCCAGCACACAATATTACCATTCATATTGGGCGCAGTGCTTACGCTAGTTGTGCGTTGCGTGATGCGTAACTGGCGCACGCTTTAGTGGATTTACCCGACCGTGAGTTGGGACAGGTGGTGTATGACGTGCATTCCCTAAATTCAGTAAATTTTCATCGTCAACCGTGTAATTGAATGGGATTATTTTGAAATTTTAAAACGCTTGAAATATCACAAACAAATAGGCCTATGTTGATAAATAATATAAATACAAGTTAAAACCGTTGGGGTTCGATAATGAACCCCACAAAACTAATCGAGTATATGGAAAATGCCATACGGCCGAGCGGTTTCACGAGTTGCCGGCTCGATCATGTCATCCGCCGCCTGAGTTGGGACTTAATTGACGCGCGCAGTAACAAAAGCTAAATAATTTTCGCCTATTATAAGCGGAGCAAACTTTAATTAGCTGTATGAAGCTGTACGGGGATTCCGTATAAAACGTGTACTTTATTCGAAGAAAGGTGCGCTTGCGCAGATTGTTTTGTATAAAGTGGACCTAAACCCCTTAAAAATTGCAATATTTGGAATTTTGTTCTTCCATTAAAATTTGAATATTTTTATTGAAAATAATACCAAACTAGCTGGGTACGGGTCTGACACGTATGATATGATGGCACGATGCCCCGATGCCCATGGAAAGACATATTAATACCTGTCATGTTATGATGTATTTCTTATTTAGTTTTTTATTTTATTTAAAGTCATTCATGAAAAGAGAGATAACAGTATTAAACATGTATTCAAAGTACACCCTCCTGATCTATGTTTCTTTATAAAACTCCGCCTTTGACAAAAATTGTAATAGTGTAGGCGATTGGTGCATAATTCAGCAACAATATTGCTCATTAAGTGATAAAAGCACGAGATTTGGCACAGTTAGCATTCAATCCATACTGATTATTTTCAAGGGTGGTGCCATTGAATACAACTTGTTCCTTAGCAACGGTTGCTAGGTAACAAAAATGAAAACAATAGAATAAATACAGGAGCATGCATTCACTGTTTAGATGCTCAGATGGTGATACAAACAGAAATATGTTGCCTAGCAAATATTTATGAAGCCCTCTACAGTGGATAATTGTTCCAGAGTGATGTTAGCATACGGAGTAAATTTCTAGAATTATGATTGTTTTGAAGTAGTATGCACACATCATATATACTGGTTGCTAAGCATAATATGTTGCCTAGCAACCATTTCAAGCCTTTTGCAGTTGAAAGTTGCTCCAGAGTGATGTTAATATGATGGGTGAAGTTAGAGATAATAAAATATGTGATACTTGATAAGTAAAATAGGTCTGCAGGTATATTTTGTGCTGGTTGCTGAGGAAAAGGTGTTGCCTAGCAACCGTTGCATTGGCACCACCCCTGAAAACGGTAAGAATGTTGTGTTGAACATCTATACAAAGTTTCATGCTTTTATCACAATGTGAGCAATTTTTTCACCCCTCGCCTACACTATATCCAACTCCGCTGGAACTGTGCCAGACTGCCAATAGCAAATGAAATACAACATTACAAGCCGCAATTTGTTGGAAATTATGTTGCAATGCGATACAAGGGTTTTAATTTATAGATATGTCAAACCTTTATATATCCAAATATATTGAATGTGCACACCCACGACTGTTAACATGTATATAAATGTCAACATGATGTTCGTCAAATACGTGTATGTATGTGTAACCACCAACTGATTACAAAACAAGAAATGTCTTTAAAAAGGATATCGCTACATAATAAGGTCGTTTTAGGTTTAAACTCATAAAACCTAGCTTATTCCAGAGCACCCAGTTTGTGCTTAGAACATTTTTATTTATGTATATGCTTAGAATGATGTTATTTATTATTTATTTGTTACACACAATAAAAGTCAATAAAAGGGAAGTGATGGGTCTTCATGGAAGTAATGGAAGTATAAGAGTTTCTAAGAGCAATACGCTTGGTGGCATTTAGAGATGGTTGAACTCGGGACCTCCGATTGTAGTTTCTAATGTTTGTATGGACCGCCTTAAAGAGTGTGATTATTTGTAGTCTGCATATTTTGTCGCCAAAAGGTGATGAAATCACTATGCTTCAAGAAAACATTTTCCAACCCCACCCCTTCATATCAAAAAGAAATCTACATGGAATTTGCATTTATTTATCCCTCCCCTATCATCTCAACTTGACATGGCAAATACATGTAGTAAACACTATTCTTTTCCTGAATCCCTTGAACGCGAGGAACAGTTTGCATCCATTTTTACGAAAATCGGAGCAACTTGACCTTTTCACCCCCTGTATAACATGCAAATTGACCCAAACGAATAATTTGACATGATTTTAGTGAAATTAGAGCATGTTATTTTTTGGGTCCCTGTATAAGCATGTGGGTGTTTAGGGTCTTTTTTTAAGGTTCGCGGGGTTCCAATATAGATTGGCAGACAAATTTGCAGCATACCGGAATTAACCAAAATAAAATTGGTTGCCAGCTTTTAATTGGTTGCCGCTTGATGTACATATTTCCAAAATAGAACCAGTCTAAATAGAACCTTCACGCTGTTGGTTCGGCGTTAATTTGCAACGCTCAAATGACAATAGGGCTAGCTAGTTTCATCATGTTCATTTGTCATGCAATTCGGCGGCTTTACGCACAGTTAGCATGGTTAGAGCGGATTTTCTTTTACATTGAACACAATGAGGAGCTGTTTATGTTGCAAAAGCAATCTTCATTCTCGCGTCACTAGAAAAAATGTTGAATTATATTTTCATATTATCTATAATAAACTGTTATTATTACATGTGATAATGTAAATACACTCGTAACCAGCCTACTTGTTTCTTTACCAGATCAAACCTCCTGTAATGTTGCCAGAAACTGCAAGGAGTGTTTAACACGTGACCCTGTATGCGCATGGTGTACAGACGACGTAAGTATGCTCAGAATAAAAAAAATCGTGATAAATCTCATATTTGTATAAAAATATAAGTTAATGTTTTCCCCTTCCTTCCATTCCCACAGACGTAGTCTAGAGGAAGCGATAGTGCCGAGTAATTAATAGTCATATGCTGGTACATGGTTTGCTTTACAGAATTGTGGATCCCCCGGTAGTTTTAAAAGCACGTGGTGTAGCTACGGTTTCTAGCGCCCGGGAAAGGATAGGGAATTACGTCCCTTCTCAAAGAGGGATTCCTGGGGACTCCTATAATCATTATAATGACTCAGTGACTCTTTCTCCCCTCAAGCTGCACCCCTGTTTAACCGAAGCTGGCATTTGGTATAGCGCGCAGTTTGTGCCAGTCCAACTTTTTCTAAATATAAATCATGAATATATTGGTGTTACCTGATGCACCTACGTGTTGCATGATATGTTACTCTCGTATTTGAGACCACTCGTATCACCACATTCCATAAATCAGTAACAAAACGCGCTCGTAGATGCCCTTGTGAAAAACAAAAGATAATTTATTACATTTTACACACTTGTTTGTCCCATAATGTTTTCGTAATTACGTGTTTAACATATTGAAGTCAATAGTGCCGAAGCCAAAGTCGGGTCGTAAGTCATATTTAAAGTTTAACTATCTTATCTAACTACAAAATAAGCAATAAGGCTAATTTGATCACAATAGTATCTCACAAGTATTGTAAATTGCTATGGAGCATATTGCACAGTTTTCTAGTTCAATGCTTAAAGGTCATAATATATATTGCTCGGAAAACATCATATCATTGGCAAGCTATATTATGAGGACAATGAAAATGACTCCTTTTTTGAGAAAATAAGACGTTTAAAATTGATATTCCGCAAAAACCAACTTAAGCGGTGACATTAGGTCTACATATCCTTAAAAGTTTTCAATGCATGCTTTTTCCAGCTATTTTTAGCTCTGACAGCTAGTTGCCATGGCAATTGCCATGGGCATAGTGGTCCACCTGTCATCATAACCAACTGGACTTGGGTCGCCATACTATATGCCCTCCGGCAATTCAGTGCTTGGGTTACTTTCAACCACTATCCCAGGCTATTTTTATAATGGGGTTTGCACCAAGCTATGTTCACTACAAGTTTTACTTTGTTCTAGACTCTGTTTATCATTGTTATATGTTTCTGTTGGTATTTCAAATTGATTCTTTGCACTAAAACAACAGCTTAAATTATTTTATCTTAAAAAGAAAATATTAAAAGAAAGAATAACTATCTAAATAAGAAATTGACCTCTGAATATTGAATAACAATGTTGAACTTTACCACATAGGCCTACTGAGTGTATACCACTGACCACTGAGTTGCACAGAGGTCCAGGGAAGAAGGGAAAGGGTTATTTCTCATGGTTTGGTTGGAGCTGGGAGCCCTCCTGCTGACAGTGGTATGTGAAAATAAGACCAGGGAAAGAAGATTTATTGCCCTCGCTTTTCTCTAATCGAGGGTAATTTTCCTCAAGTTCTTTAAGGACCCGTCCAGCTGATGAGTTCCTTCAAACGAGACAGATTTGACTTAGAAAAAAGTTCACGTCATGAAATGAGATGTGCCGCTTTAGAGAAGGGACTGTAAACATTCTCAATGCACAGAACGTATACTGTTATTGTTCTCAGAAAAAAGCTCTGAATTAAGTATTACTAATTTTATGGTTTTTACACATAAATCAGCCGCTTCTTTTTTATATATTAGTAAATTGTTACATTACAATTCATATGTATATCAATATCATGAGAAATATTTGGACTAAAAAATAAAAAATATATTTTCAGCTTATAATTTCAGCGTGATCAATCTGAGACTAGTATATTCAGGCATATACTAGTCTCAGTGATCAATATTAGACTTTCATGATCCAAAATACGATATCACGATCCCGGAATTGCGATACGGAGAATGCGAAATGTGAAATAATTTATTCCAAACATTCCTATAATGCGGTTCCTTTGTTCCCTCGTATGCTTTACGTTTATTTATTCACAAAATCTAATACCTATATGAATGTATTCTCCTGGTGTTTTCGTCTGGGATCAAATCAAAACTCGACCGCCGGTTGCCCGCCGGTTCCGGGCGGTTCCGTCCGGTTGGCAGAGGTCATTTGTATATGAATATTCAAGAATGCATGAGTAGCAACCGCCGGTTGGTTTAAGCACATAACCGGAGAGATTAACAAAATGTCGATATGTTTATTTCGCGATCACAATAGCGCATACTTGAAATTTCACGGTCACAATAGCCCATACTTGAAAGTATTACACGATGATCGATTTTCTTAGTCTTGTGTCTATTGGCTTGTCATCAAAGCAAATTAATTTTGGAAATGATTTCTTGTTTATGGTTAAAATTACTTGAATATATCACCATTGTTTAGATCAGTTAATTTCAGTGCAGAACAGTGTTTCAATGACTTCTATAGGTTAAGTAATTTAGAAGTTGTGAATTTATTATTTTATGAATCACATAGGCCTGTATTGGTGATGGACATATTTATATACGTCATTAGTTTAAATCTGCCTCCAGAAGGCTCTCATTTTTGAGATTCGTGTTCAAGTTCGAGATTTAAAAAAGGAATTTTCAAGGGGACTTCTCGCAGATCTACTCACAGAATGGCATTACCGAGAGTCTCAGCCGAGATAGAAGCGTCGGCGTCAATAAAATTACGATTCCGTCTATTTCGGCAACAACAATTTTATGATCCCACCACCGACACACCCCTAAACAGGCTAAAAATGTATTGAATCTATTAAGAAAACAAACACACTACCTGTGGTCATATGACACCCTACAGTTTGGACATCAAAGTTTTATGACCCCCCCCCTTTGTCTTTGCAAACATTTATGACCCCTCTCCTTCCGGTATACTTGGGACACCTACCCTCCCCCCCTCCGAAAAATGATAGCCCAAAATGGGGTTGATCTTCGGTCTAAAATAGACCGAAAGAAAGATTTTGTCACTACATTTCTGACGACTGAGTATGGGAGGGGAATGACTTGCCACCCTGCCTCCTGGCTAATCTCCATTGGTGTTGATGAAGGGCTCGGTGGTGAGGGGTGATGGGATTCGTATATATTTGGTCGATCTTGTAAAATCATTAGTTCTTCTGGCACATCACCTCAACGAGCCTGGCCAACATCATTGTAGGCCAAATATACCGGCCTAATATGACCTATATTACGAAGCTAGTGTAGTTTTTATCCCCCTCTCTCTCATGTGATGTGACACATGTGACACATCACATGTGTCATGTGATGTGACAAATCTCATACCCTTTTCCACCTCTCCACATCCTCCCTCTCCGTCTTCCTCTCACCCTCTCGCTTCCCCTTCTTTGGTCATCTTATGACCCTACTCTTTCTTTCTTTCTTTCTTTGATTCTTTTTTGCTTTCTTTATTTCGATTATAAACACAGTTTATGAAAAATGTATTACCCTTGCGTTTTAAAACATGCAGAATTGCGTGATCGCGATTATCCCTCGGAAATGAAACTTTAAAATAGGTTTTGTCTAACTTGTCACGATGTAAAATAATTAGAAATAAATAGACCAAGTCTCTGCTTATATTTTATCAAAACAAAATGCTTAAAGTAGCTACATTGATTGAGAAGAACTCCGAGAAGGAAAATCGATTATTCATATTCCCGTTCCTATTGTACACAATTTGAAAAGAAACCACTTGAAATCACTCCACCTATTCACTCGATGATACCAACCGGCCATATGAACCAGGGTGTGTCGACTGACCTCATTACTGTGTATAATTTAGAACCGGACGGAACCGCCCGGAACCGGCGGGCAACCGGCGGTCGAGTTTTGATTTGACCCCTAACTGCGCATTGCCCCTCTTTATCATTGCTATAGGTCTTTAACATAAGATGTGATTTAGAAGACAAACTAATCACCAGTGGATGTTTAAACATATCCAATCCACGAAGTTCATCCGAAGTTATCAAGGTAACACAATTCGTGATTATAATAATTTACCTTTTAATCACCCCGTCTCGTCGTACAAAATGGAGACTGTGTCGAAAAATAAACATATTGGCACCGATCGTAAGATTGTGGAGTTCATAATATAAACATTATGACTGGGAAAACATACCGGTTGGAATGTCATTTCAGCATACAATTAATACTTTTCCCTAAAGCTTATAGAATGATATATACAGTATACTCTAAGAAAATAGGTTTCGACTTAGAACCTATTGTGTCCAGAACCCTTCCGAAATGGTTATAGAAAGAACTATTATCCCAAGCATGTCTTTAAAAGGAAACAAAATGGTTCTATCAGCTTTGTTGGATCTACAAAGAATCATTTTATGAGTTTAAGAACTTTTTTGGTTCTATTCAATACATGTAAAAGTGGCTCTTTGTCAAGGAACCATTAAAGGGTTCACTACAGAACCTAAAAAGGTTCTCAGCCCATGAAAATGGTTCTTTTAAGAACTAAAAACTGATAGATGATTTTTGGTTCCGAAATAGAAAAAGTGTAATGAGTTGTTTACGAAAACAATCGATGTGTGAGAATCATGAACATCAATTTTTCAAAAGGTTAATTCTGAGTGTCATCTTCTGTCAAGTGTTTATATAAAATATCAAGGAAATATCAAGTTGGCATTTGAGCCTAGATAGTGTTTAAAATCAATGTGGAAGAAGTAAGAATTCATAAAATGACAATTTTTAATTTCAGCCTTTGTTGCTCTGTAGGCCTATGGTCGACCCACTTTCACTTTTTTTAATAATTTTAGGGAATAATTCTGGTATACCCTGCGCACAAGTATAACCCTAATGCTAATCCCACCCTAATTATAACCAAAACCCTAATCCTAACCCACCCTTATTATAACCCTAACCCTAATTATAACCCTAACCGTAAAACACAGGGTACACCGACCAGCAAAAACAAAACGTTTTGCAGAAAACGTTTATATAAATGTCGGGTTATATAAAGGGTATGAACGTTTTAATAAAATTTAGAAAACATTTTTGAAACTTTTCACAAAACATTCTAACATAATATGCCTAACTGTTGACAAAATATTTGGCAAAAATGTTTGCCAAAACACATTTAGCAATAACATTTTGATAACATTTCTGAAATGTTGTTGTAGGGTTGTTTGTTTTCATACAAAACGTTTTAAAAATGTTGTCATGACCTTTATATAATCCGACATTTAAATGTTATTAAAATATTTTTGCCAAAACGAAAACGTATTTACCTGTTTATAACGTTTTAAAAACAATTTGTATTTCATGTTAATATTATATGAAATCATAATAGAGTTTTTTCACCAATTAAGCTTCATACATTTCGAACAGTTATTTCTCTTTGGAATATGGCAAATTATATATGTAATTAAGATATCCACCAAATAAATCCCTATAGAGATATGTACTAAATTTGCCTCAAGAATTTTTTCTTCGCAAGAGCGACGCAGTTCTTAGTGACAGCTATGATGGTTGAAATTAGCCCTAGCCTGATCCCTCTGACTTGGAAAAATATAGGTTGACCGTCATTATTTTTTACGACTGGCCCTCGAAGTCTATGATGTCTGGGAATTACCTAATTTACCTGCAAAATCATGGCAGTGTTTCTGTACAGAAAAGACTGCTTAAAATCATTAAAAAATACTCGATCTCTCCCATCTGTGGTACACTTGCAGGATTTGATATTACTAATCATGACCAATCCAAATTTAGCCAAAGTTATGCAAATTTCTGCTCATTTTAATGCTTACTTTAGGCCATCCATGGGTTTTTCTGAGAAATGCATTCAGGGCACACGACCGTATAATACTATTTGGTGGTGTGAAATCTAAAGCAATTTGTCTGATTTGAATGATTCCGCTCGGGATGCCGGAATACCATGCTGTTTACCATATTCACCGTAGGAAATATGCTGGAGACATACTTTTTTCATGCTATTTAACATGACTGATTATATCACATTTATGTTTGTAGGACGAACCTCTTGGAGATGCTAATACTTCGCCTGTTAATAAAACAATTCAAGTTCAGCCTCAAATTATCAAGCTCAGATTAAGGAAAGGTGAGGACAGCACGTGTTTGTATAACGTGTTGTTAATTGTGTAGCCTACAGGGTGATTAAAAATGAATTGTACCCAACTTAACCCATTTTTTATATATTTTTGCGGAGATTGTACATATCAAAAAACTATCATAGAAAGCAGTGATAAGTGTTCTGTAGTATATCGCATTTTCACTTTATCATCGCATTTTTAGACCAACACATATAACTAAGTTTATCCGTGTTCTCTACCGCAGTAACAAAATAGGTGTGTTTTATAAAAATGTACTTTTCTTCAAAACCATTTGAGTTAAAGACATGATCTTTCATCAATAATAGGAAACATATCCTGTTACAGCTTGCAAACACACATTATTTAAATGTCGGTAAGTATTTAATTTTAATTTTTGAATTTAGGTATAGTTCATTTTAAATCACCCTGTATATTCATAACAATGGTTATAACAATATGCCATATTAAACCATAACAATATACCACATGTTCATATTTACCCCTTTCAGTTCAGGTACAGAAGGAATACACCTAGGAGTAGGCATATACAGAGGCAGGTGGCCCAAATAAGCCCATTTAATTACACGGCTGACAAAGGAAATTTACTGAATTAGCCATGGGATGTGAATTTTGGTCCAGAAAGGTGTTCCATGTCAGTGCATTTTGCTGTTGTGTCAGTTGGACAACTGCTTGGTTACTGACATGGGTTTAGAGTAGAGTATTGAAGTAATCCTGTGTGCAATTTTTGTTCATTTTTATGGAGAGGATTTTAAGATATGACCTTGTGAAAAATTATAAGTTTCTTTTTGAGGCCAG